>NC_048407.1:11527000-11544500 GCF_013103735.1 Etheostoma cragini | reverse complement strand
TTCCCCAGCTACGGACTGTGTCAGAAAAAGAGCGACGGTTTGCCTGATGCGAACAAAGCCAATATCTCTGGTGTGTTTTGGCCTGGACCGAAGGACGCCCTCTATCCTGCTTTCCCTATGTTTTGGCCCACGGCTGGCGGCCTACCCATGCCGCCCTACCCGGGGTCTCCACCCAAACCTCTTCCAGAGCTGCCAGGCGTCCGGCAGGGAGAGCTCGACCTATCGGACCAAAGCGACCGGGGCGCAAACACAACCAAAGACCCTAACCACCACCCTCACCATCAGCAGGACGGCGGAGAGCGCTGTTCAAGCTCCCAGTCCTCATCTGCCAGGAACGACGAGGACAAGTCCGGGGACGAGACCCCTCAGAGGAAAATCAACTACATTTCGGCCTTCAGACCCGTAGTCAAAGACGCGGAGACCATCGCCAAACTCTACGGCAACCGAGACAGCTACGGCGTGCGCCCTGGCTACCTGTCCCCGGATTTTATCAGCGAGAGCTCCAGTTATAGATCCGTATCACCGGATAGGGACAGCGTGGCGGACGAGGACGACGACCCGGACGTGGATGTGGAGTCCAACCGAGGACAAGACGAGGAGGAAGCGATCCAGATCTCTCCGGGAGAGGAGCACCATGACTCCCCTGGACCGGACCGGGTCTCCTCGGGTGCTGAGGAGAGCCAGGAGCAGCCCGCCGCCTCCAGCCCCGCAGCAGCATCCCCGGAGCACTCCGTGCACACTGGCTCATCAGATGAGGACAGACGGACGCGTAATGGCTCTCCTCTTCATGAAGTAAGATTAGATTAAATTCAACTTTAATGATCCCCGAGTGGGAAATCGAATTGTCGCAGTTGTCGAGAATGTGAAAATAGTTTATAGAAGAGAGGAGGCCGGGGCAAGTGTAATCAGGACCAATTGGCCCGGAATTTAAAACATCCAGATGTAGATATTTGCGTAATTTCTAAACATTAAGATGAATAAATATTAATAAGGACCTATTGACCTAGTGTTTTGGAAAATTGTCATTTAACTGCCCTTCTTGAAGTGCCGTTGAGCAAGGCAGCAAGGCCGATGATTGACTCTATCATCAGAATTCATCACACATACATAAAAATCATTTGTGATATCATTTGAACTAATGTATCGCCGTTTTCAATCAGGATAACCAAAGTATAAAACCCTAATGCGTCCTTATTCATTCCCATTGTGTGTTTAAGTCCATGCATTATTTTACCAGCGCGTTAGTGGGTTTAATGCAAAACCTTCTTCTAACAAATTGCAGGGCTGCTTGTTTTGTTGAAGAAAAAAAGGGGCCGCAATTATGGAAAGAACTGCAGTAAATGACATGCGATTGTTCTGCGTTATTGAACATGATTGGCTGTTCATTTTACAGGTGTACACTCATGAAAAGGACGGCCACGTGCTCCTGAACGAGCCTTCGTCGTTTGTGTCGAAACACTCGAGCAGACCCAACGGTAATTATTTAGCCAATTTATGGTTTGCGCGTTAATGCAAATCAGGGCCTTTTTTTGTCTCTTTTAAATCTCTCTCTCTCATTTAAATTGTGTGTGGCTTGTTTGTGTTTAGGTGTTCATCACGTCACTGAAATCCCCAACCAACTCAACGTGACGTCCTATCAGGAGCAAAAGGAGAGACAAGGTTTCTAATTATTCTGTTTTTCACATTAAAAAAAATAAATAGAAAATCCACCCATGATAATCAATTTGATCGGCTTTACTGTGTTATTTTTTCAGAAGCCCTTTCCAATAGATTTTTTTATATAGGCTAGATGACTTATTCGTAGGTTAAATAAAGTTCTGTATGTTTTTGTGCACCAGATGGAGCTTTACGCATCGACATCAGCGTGCATGAAAGAGATTTGGAGAACATGGCTAAAGGTAAGCGGCTGTTTTCAGGGTCAAGAGAGTAAAAACTGTAGCAGGTGATTCATTATCACCACTAATTATTCCTGTTTTGATTTGTAATTTGCCAGCCAGCAAAATATATATTTATAGAGCAGCTAAACGGCTCACAGGCCTGATCAGCACACTGAATTAAGACCGCTTCTGGTGTTTAATGTAGGACATAAAATGCAATACAATACAGCCAATTAAATAGTATTTAGGTTGAATTTCTGAAACGTATAAACCCAAATGAAACTACAGTTGAATTAGAATTTTTTTTTTAAATGAACGTGGGGATTATATTAATTTAAACATTGCATTTCACCTCATTTTAAACGCAGCTACAGGCCCGCTGCCTGCTAAAGATGACGTGCCAAAATCTAAATGTGAATTTACATGTTGTAGGCCTAAAGTGTTTCCATAGTTGTTAACCAATTAATCACGAGATGTGGGAGTTTTGACTTATTATTGTAAGAGGAAATCGTTTAGAGGCTATTAATATTTTAACGAACGGAGCTATAACCCCGAGGCACGGCGGCTAATTATTTTACAACGCTTGGAAAAACCCTGGGACTCCATTATTATCGGCTCAAGCTCCAGGCAATGCATGGCAATTACTGTGGCAGCGCGCGAGAGGAAAGCGGTGAAATGGTTGTTATCAAGGATGTAAACGCACCTGAAGTCGGTTTACTGGACTGACATAAATCTTTATGGGCAGAAACTCAAAATATATCATAGTAAGTGGAATTAAATTGGAGTGAGGTACATTGGGATAGAGAAGCAAACGTTTTTTGAATGATTTTTGCAGGTAGCCTATTTGTGATTTTATTGGGGGTTATTTGCATTATGGGGCATGCTTTCTTCTTGCATCACTTCCCTGCTTGTCATTCCAAAGTCCTGTAGGTGTCAGATGGGGTTTGTGCCAGGGTTATAGTGTGAATAATGACCTGTCCTTGCAGCAGATAAAAAAGTTGGTGTTGAAATTGAAACGTTTTGGGGCTTTTGGCTTTGCAGAGGAACTGCAGAAGCAGCTTGTGGAACAAGTGGAGTTGAGGAAAAAGTTGGAGAGAGAATTTCAGCATTTAAAAGGTAGGACACAAGTAAGTTAAAAGGCACAGAGAGCTGTGTTTTGCATCTTTGTTCGGCACCTTGAACCCTGTGCTTGCAGAGGAGAAGAGCCAGTTGTATTTTGCTCTTTGAATCCAGGAATGTGTCTTTAAATGTATCCTCACAATGTCAGAGAGTTTCCATCTGATGTGGCCTTCGGTACTGTTCAGATAATTTTCAGGATCAAATGAAGCGTGAGCTGTCCTACAGAGAGGAAATGGTCCAGCAGCTGCAGATTGTTCGAGGTTGGTCTCTCTCTTCTTCTCTCTCTCTCTTTACTTTAGTCCTTCATAGATTATGACTGTTAAGCGGATTTACAGTAGATCAATGCTCTTTAAGTTTAAGGCAAATGTTTATTTGAGCCACAAAAACAACGTTTAAGTAACGTAATGCCATATCAATCAATCTGAACCAACTAGCCCTGAACTATAAAAGAAAGGAAAAGTGACACTTGCATATTGAAATAGTAGCGATTTGTGTCCAGGCTTTTTCCTGTAAACTCCATATTTCATCTCCTGCAGTTGAGTAAATTATTAGATATCAGAGGGTGAAACTGAAACCACATTGTTTTGTTTGCAAAGGTTATTTTCTCCTAAATCATGCTCTAGAAAATTGAATAGACAGACCATTATGTAGTGCTGTATCAGTTACATGCAGAAGACAGCAACTAATGCCACCCGTTAAAGGATTGGTGTAATGTTACAGTAGTTTAAATACAGGGTTCAAGTACACAGAGAGGATCACTCTAAATACCATAGGGGTTAATCGGCATACATTACGCTCCTCTGCCTCAGATGGAACACAGCAGCTCACTTCTATCTTCTTTTTTTTTTTTAATTCCTTTTTTGACCATTTATTTTTATTTTTGGATAGACACTTTGTGCAACGAGTTGGACCAAGAGAGAAAGGCTCGTTATGCAATACAGCAGAAGCTAAAAGGTAAATTTATCTGGTCCAAAAGAGGAACATGAATACATGTCATTTTGTGCCTACAAACATAAATATGCAAGTGCTACTTTTTTTAAATTAATAAAACAGCTCCTGTGATGACAGATATTTGTAGTTAGACATCCTTAAAGGAAGGGTTCGCTTTTTTTCAAGGCTATCTCAAAACAACACTCACATGCCCATATGTGCATTGAAAGTATTCGCTGTAATTGTCCTTCCTGTCCATTACTGCTGGCTGTAAAGAGATCTCTTCTTCAAGCAATTTCAGTGCATGTGATGGGGAATCCACAATACTTTTTCTGTGCAAAATATTATAAAATAAATTTATACTAAAAGATAAAATAAAAAAAAGCTAATTTGAGGTTTCAGCAATCTAAATTAGTCATAGTATGTATTAGTATTCCCTTTGGTTTTGTTCCTAACCCACCAGCATTGAAACTGTGTCTATAAAATGTGTTTGTGTTTGTGTCCACATTAAAAAGCCTGAGCGGAAACACTGAAAATTAAATTAAAAAAATGTTTAAAAAAAACTTGGCTGGTTCTAGCACTTGGCTGAGTCGGAAAAGTTGATGTTGATAAAAGCAAGATGTGACAAAGTGCAATGAAACAGACTTAGTGAATACATTGGGATCTACGTGGAGCATGTAAATTAAGAGTCCACTAAAGAGACTTCAAATAGCAGCAGATGAAGACATCACATTTGCGTGGAGCATGAGGAAACTCTAGGCTTAATCTTTAATTCAACATGAAACCAACATAAATGCCTTATTTCCGTTATGTTTTCCATAGTTTGAGTAGAAATGGCACTTTTTTAATGATGTCATCTTGTTGCGCCTTCTTACGACGCGATGGTTTAATGGCATTTAATTGGAGAATCAGCATCTCTGGCTGTTTATCTCGATGAACAAACTGGATGGAAAAGTGCGTTGATTCTCTTTTTATTGCTAATCTTCTGAAAATTCGGTTAAATTTTACACTAAGTTTTGATGAATTCCTTTCTTAATCACACAGAGAAAATGTTGTACTTCAAAACATCAAGTGGAAGATGACTATGTGTGACTCAGACTGCTGAAGCCTTCAATGAGCTAAAGTAAACTTTAGAATTAATTTTCTTTTTTTACACAGAACAAGGACTGTGACTTATGTCCCCCATCACTTATGACGAGATTTCATGGGAAGGCACTTTTTAAAGCTTTTTAATGTATCATTTAACGCCCTGTTGTCATTCCCCTCTTAAACACAGGGTCAACGTTGTGAATTCAAACGTTTGAATGACAGTTTTGTTGTCATTACTTAGAATTCGTCATGGGGGCTGCAGAAGCTATGCGCTAAAACTTTAAAGGTCCCATGACATGGTGTTGTTTGAATGCTTTTATATAGACCTTAGTGGTCCCCTAATACTGCATCTGAAGTGTCTTTTATATAGACCTTAGTAGTCCCCAAATACTGTATCTGAAGTCTCTTTTTCGAAATCCAGCCTTGGAACAGAATTACAGCCACTAGACCCAGTCCCACAGTGAGGTTTCCTTAGTATGTGCCATTTCTGGGGCTGTAGCTTTTGAAGGTGGAGGGTGGGGGTGTGGCCTTGACCAACTGCCACTGCTTGTTTAAAAGCCATGATGTCTCTCTCTCATGGTTGGGCCAAATTCTCTGGGCGGGCAGAGTAGAGAAAGGGCAAGTAACCTTTCCCCTTATGACATAATAAGGGGCAATATTTTAGATCGGCCCATCTGAGCTTTCATGTTCTCAAAGGCAGAGCAGGATACCCAGGGCCCGGTTTACACCTATCACCATTTCTAGCCACTGAGGGACCATAGGCAGGCTGGGGGAACTCATGTTAATGTTAAAAAAAAACTCATAAAGTGACATTTTCATGCCATGGGACCTTTAAATAAGTATACGTTTGTTGTAATGTAAGTTACGTATGTTAAATATTAACAGGAGGATCAATTACAATGACCGAGAAAAAGTTTCAATGTAGATACGAGCATGGTAGTATTGATTTAACAGAGACTTAAAAAAAAAAGTAAACCTATTATTTAACATTAGATGACAAAAACAAAACAAAAAATAAGCATACACATGTAATCTGAATAATCATATGGGAGTGTTGTCTGTGTTTGTCTGCGTGTTCTCACTGATGGACTCGTTCCTCCCCAGAAGCTCACGACGCTCTTCACCATTTCTCCTGCAAGATGCTCACCCCTCGTCAGTGTACCGGAGCCTGCACCTTCAAACCTCCGTTGCTGCCTCCCTAGTGCCGAGCACCACCCTGCACCACCCTGCACCACCCTGCACCTGACCCCAGCTCAGCCAAAAAACAAACACACACACACACACACACACTGGTCTGCCTCGAGAGCTCTCATCTGTTCAACTACCACCTGGCTCCCACTTGCTGTATAGATACACCACTGATAGTGAAGATTGAGTGAAGTAAAGACTTGGAGAAGGTCATGGCAGCAAACCCCCCAACAAAAAAGAACTGAACTCTTGACTAAAACAGATCTTAAACACGAAGTCCATTCAAAAGAGTGTTGATCTGAAGCTGCAAAGCTCGAAACCAAGGAGTCTACTCTGAAAAGAAAAAACAGCACTATATAAATATATGTATACATATACATATATATATATATACATCTATATATATATATATATATATAGATGTATATATATACATCTATATATGTATATATATCACGTGACAATGTGCAATGGCTCGTATAATTGTGATATTATGTTCAAAATGTATCTCATTTATTTAGCTTTTGTTGATTGATTGAATGTCTTGAGTTTTTACATATATTTGTTATTTATCTTGTCTTTGGTTTAATTTATTGTTTAGGATTTGTAACACTGTGTATGTCGTCAAGCACTTTAAATGGGCAACATTTCTGAATTGGACCATGCCGTCCTATACCAAATTCCTTCATCAAAAATCTTTGTTTAAAATAGAGTACATTATTATGAGCACTTACTTCAACGGCCGTTCAGGATTGACATGAAATAGTAATACTAATATTTTCTGTCACACAAACTTTGAAGTGATAAAAAACAACAACAGTCGAGCCATTTAGAGATATCATGTACAGTTTAGACTGAGTATTTTAACACAAATTTGATCCCATCATTTTCTCTGTTTCAGTTGTTTTGTTCTATCATTACATGCATCTGTAAGTCCCAACAGAGTCTACTAAAACCTTTCCTATCATCTGATGGGGTTTTTATAAGAGGAAGACACTGTAAAAGGTGTGTGTAATCTGCCATTCACACAGCTGCATTTCATTTTCTCTCATTTGTTGTTTCTGGCACAATCTACCTTCCCCATTTATATATGTACCCATGTCAATATTATAAAATGTGAAAGCCGCTTTCTGCTTTCCAGCTTTCCTTTTTTCTGTTTCTTCCACTCTTGTAAGCACCTACTGACACCTACTGGCCTCCACACAGAAGAACTCCTCATGAAATAGATCATATTTCCTAATATTTTATTTGAGCTCAACATGATCTCTTTCATTAGGCAGCTACATCAGTGCATGACATGTCCAGTCAACTTATAATGTTTGACGTCTAGTCAGGGGAGAAGGCTGATCTAATAGTGAAATCTAATTCTTCTGATGGGAGGACTAATAGATATTGATTACATGGCTCTCGGCCCCTGGTTGCTTCATACTGAGAGAGATACGCGCATAATGCCATTGACACACAATGAATGTTAATTTTCTGTGAACGTAATTGCCATCCATGGCAAAGCCTGTTCCCTGTGAATACTAAGAGGGCCCGCAAAGATGAACTGAACTACTGTTGGAATGATTGGCTGCTTTAATGTCTTTGTATCTAGCTGTTTATCATTAAGAAAACTCTGATTAAGGTTGATATGCTGTGACAAGCATGGATGGATTATGTGACAATGGGACTCTGGGCCAGACATGTAAAAGGACCCACGCACATGCGCACACGCACACGCACACGCACACGCACACGCACACACACTTCTCAGACATGAGCGATGCAAAACCACAACAAGTGACGTAGCCATGTGTGTTGTTTAAAGTTTTGTGTCTGTTTGTGGTCCCAGTGGACATTTTGCTCTCTTTTTAGTTTGTTTTGTATTTCCTTTGTTGTTCCTTTTGCCTCTTTTTATCACTCTTTTTATGTCTTTCTCTGGTCATTTTTTATTTCTTTGTTGATGTTTTGTATCTCTTTCTAGTCATTTTGGGTGTCTTTGCGGGAATTTTCTCTCTCTGTGGTTGTTTTGCGTGTCTTTCTAGTTTTTTGTTTCTCTGTGTTGTCTTTTGCTTATTTTTTTTTATTTTTTTGAATCTGTAAGTGGTCATTTTGTGTCTCTTTGTGGTAAAATTGCGTCTCTTGGTTGTAGTTTTGCATTTTTTTTGTGGTCATTTTGCGTGTTGTTTGTAGTGGTTTTGTGTCTCTCCTCCGGGTCCCTGGGCCTGGTCCCAGTAGGCCTGACGAGACCCGTTTAGCAATCCATTCATAGTGACAAGTGGAGGGGGGGAAAGTCTCCTTAACAAGATGATTTCAGGCTTTTCTTAAACCTTCCGAGTTGAACTGTAACCTGAGGACCAAAAGTCTGAAATTGATGATTGATGAAATGATAAATTATCTCATGATAATTTTATAATTGTGCAACTTTAAATATTAAAGTAGGACTTAAGGCATTCATTCAAAATGTGCCCTGTGTTCCCACGTTGTTCTGTGGTGCATGTACTGTATATCACTTATTGGCAATAAACTACATACTAGATGAGACTAAGTAAAGTACCCTGAATACATACCACCACAACTTAATGATATATTGATGTTGTATTACTTGGTGAACATGAAGGTTCATTCACTTCATGTAAGAAAAACAAAAAGAAATGGCAAATTAAGTTATTAAAAATTGACAGAAAAGGTGCTAAAGAAAATAATGTTTCAAACAAACAAAGCATGAACCAAATATTTTAATGTTTTGAATTGAACAAAGTAACTTTAGCTGTAAAAAGGATTGTACTGAAGTAATCAGTGCAACAATTAAATTAAACGTAATTGTTGATATACATAGTAGAAGAATATAGAAACATGCAAGGAAAGTACAAGTACCTCAAAACTATACTTAAGCAAAATACTCTTGTCTTTCTACCACTGGGATTAGTCAGCTTTTCCTTCATACATTATATCCATAAACTGTTTTCCAGTTGATTTTCTATATCATGACATATGTAAATTGATATAAATTAATTTCAAAATATAGAATTGTATAAACAGTGCTGTAACCGAGGATCTTATCCATATTACTCCTAGTGTTGTTTACATGTTCTTAAGGTAAACAGCTGTTAGTTTTCCTACTGCTCCACAGTGAGTGCATTTGCACAAGCTTCAATGATAAATCCATACCCAGTGATTTAAAAAGAAGAATCATGTTTTCTCTTTCTGTTTAATCATATTGTCTCACAGTATTTGCAGTGTGTACTACTGATCAATCGTTACTGCTTGTATAAACATGCGTGGTCAGCGGACACCTGTCCCATCACTGGCCATCAACAATACAGCAGATGGCAGTGCTACATAATGACATAATAAAACCTCTGGGATTCACTCTCACATGAAACAAGCAGCAGAACTAGTTTGTCAAAGGATTCTTTGTGTGGACCTTGAGGGATGGACCATTTTCTGAAAATTGAGCACAAAGCCTAATGTGTTGGTGTGATAGTGAATTTTTGTTCAGTATGGAACTATAAAACTATTGTACCAAGCAAATATGTCTTTGCTTGAGAACAAACATACTAAATACTGGCTATACAGGCAGTGATTCAGGACATGAGAATGGAGAGGACCTGGACCTGAGAAATTCATCTACATTTGAAAGGATGTGGTGCCACCTACTGGCGTTTCAGGCACTGAATCCTTTGCTGTGCTTTGAGTTTCTCCTGTCACCGTCTGGCCCTTAACCCTCATGTTGTCTTCGGGTCAAATTTGACCCGTTTTCAAAGTTCTTTTTAATATTCAAAATAAAGGAAGTCAAAAAACGGGTAAAAAATCTTGTAAAAAGCGGCAAAATTGATTAAAAGAAATACAAAAACTTCATAAAAAATATGTTAAAAGAGACAAAAACGTTGAGATAAGGGGAACAGTGCCTTTCATGGTCAAAGGGAAGACAACACAAAGGTTAAGACGGCATCCTGGTATCTGATTTAGACATTTGATGGTGATTGTTTAGCAAAATCAGTAAAAACTAAACCCCCAATTGACAAATGTCTTCTATACATATGTATATACTGTATATGTGCCAGGACTCACCAGTATTGAGCAACGGGCCTGTACTTCTGATGTTTGTCCACATGAGTACCCTTACTTCTAATTGTTATCTGTGGTATCATAAGGCTAACTTAATAGACTCTGTTATACAATCAGATATTTAATCTAAAATAGGCTATCTGTCAGGATTTATTAGGAAAAAACAAGCACCTTTATGTCAAATCAGACATTCAGCCCCCCCATATAGATTGAGTGGTATGATCCTTTGATTTGTTACCGCATTTTCAGACCAAGCGATGGTTTGGCTGTGAGATTCGTAGTCCAAACAGGCTCCTTAGAGTGAATTGTTAGAGAGTCGACTATTCGGGGTCACACTTACAAGATATGGCTATGAATATATCCAAGACACTTGTGATGATCATGTCATGCAACTTCTGAATTCGGGTACTGCCACCTGTTTTGGGCCATTTCAGGCCCTGACCACTACTCTACCCAAGAAAGCCTTCGTATCATATTAACACTTTGAAGTTTTCAGATTATATGTATTCAATTAAAGGTTTCATTATATTGTTTATTACCGACATCATTGCTTAAATGCTGTGTCAAAGTATTCTCCATTATTCTGGTGAAGAAACAGTGAATCATTCTTTTTGTTTACCACAAGTAGCCTAATTAAAATGTGGTAAATTATAATAAATTATAAAGCATCTTGGCAGTCTTAAGGTTCACTCAAAGTGCTTTACAACCATGCAACCCCCCCCCCCTAGGTGTCTTTGTCACCTAATGTTACATTTTATCAAGTCTTTTGCAGGGTCTCATACTTTAAAAAATTAAAAGGATGAATGTCTTGACAAAAGGGCACATAACCAAAGAAAGTGATTACTATTTGATCGTATTATCATCCAGTGCTCTTTATCACAGGGTTGTATTTAGATTTTCAGTTTAAGGTGCACTCCAGTGATCAGGTATTGCCCTTTTAAAAGTTGGCAGACACGAAGATTAAAAAGGATTAGTTAAAATCATGCAGCAGATGCCGAGATATCCTGACTTTTTAGTCCCTAATATGGGTCACACTCCAGAAACGTGCATCCAACACTTCCCATGATGTAACACTACTTCAAACCCCCAGTTAGTAACATGTGCTTTCTGTTAATAAATAAATAAATTTAAGCCTCAAACTCAGGGTTATATTTTACAGACTTTGTCAAGCTCCCTCCAAAGCCACAGATGGCATTATACATGGGTAGAGTAGTACTCCCCATTATAAGTGAACTAACATTGTTGTGTGAAATGTAACGTTCCCTAGAAAAGTACTTTTTTCTAAATCTCTGTGGAGCTCAGCAAAATGTCCTCAGTACCCCTCACAGTGTAGAACCAGCTGATGCTTGCTCGCCAAAGTTTTGGAAGAAGCACACATTTTAAAATTTCAGATTCAATCATTTATTTCCACTTCAATGAAAACTTGATTGGAATTTTTCTTTGTGTTTGCTTGGTATGGACCAAAACAATACAATACCAATACACATCAGCCTAAACATGTCCAAATACACAGAGTAGATTAAACATAAGTGGCTGGTGCGGTTACGGAAATGAGTAGTTCTGCTTTTAATAACGTGTCATTTTTCCTGCAGGAAGGGGGACAAACAGCATGTTGGCCGGATGGGAGGGGTCTCTGGTTATTTTAAGACCCACCCTAAACTTGCAGGTGTTACAAATATCCCAGATCCATCCATCTTCATCCACTTATCCAGTATTGGGTCGCGGGGGCAGCAGCTCCAGCAGGGAACCCTAAACTTGCCAAATACCTCAGATGTTTGGTCAATTTTGCCGTTTCCATAGCATACTGTGATATAGAATGTGAGAACACGCGCTATCACAGCTCTGTAAAAATCACACATCCCTCTGCTTTTGATACACACCTTAAAGGTCCCATGGCATGAACAATTCACTTTATGAGTTTTTTTTAACATTAATATGAGTTCCCCCAGCCTGCCTATGGTCCCCAAGTGGCTAGAAATGGTGATAGGTGTAAACCGAGCCCCGGGTATCCTGCTCTGCCTTTGAGAAAATGAAAGCTCAGATGGGCCGATCTTGGTGATACTACAAAAAAAATGTAATAGATGAATAAGAGGGAGCTTGTATTCGTCACTAATAAGTATGACGCACTGATCTACTAACTCCCCCCGTGTGAACACAGTTTTTTTAAGATTTTAAAGACTTAACTTGAATAGTTTATATTAGTGTAGAGTACATTGGAGTCGGCTGGTATTAAACAACACTATCCCCTCAAGAAAACTAAACATGCTTGAATGTGTGATGGTCTGGTTGCTGTTTCTTGAAACTTCTTTGACCTTCAGGGTCACTTGAGCAGATCCTAAAACACTTGACTTAATTATTCTTCATGCCATTCTTCTGCTCAAGTCATTTTATATATACATTTTAAAATTGCTTTTTTGTTAACTTTGATGGCAGGCACAATATTAATTATACCCTGCACACCCCTGACAAGACCAAAGGAACAGTATGCATGATTGTGCATTTTAGATATTTACATGGATCCAACATACAGTATTTGATGTTAAATCAATACAGCTTTGCTGCGACAGAACAATACATTTCAGTTTGTCAAAGAAATGATCTCAAAATGCATTGCAGTTTGTCAGATTTATTTAATACATCTTATCTTCCCTGAAGAAATAATTTTAGATCACCAGTAGTTGGGTTGCAGGCTGGATAGAAGTAGAGACTCAGATAGAGAGAAGAATGATTTAACGCATACAGCAGACTGATCTGGGCCAGATCAACTTGGCACTGCTGGTCTGGTGGTACTGATGGCACAGTTTTACAAAGATGGCAAACTTGGTATAGGTATTCTGTTGATATTTGAGAGAGAGACTGTTTGGTCCACATTGTTATGGATAGAGATGACCTACATATTTGACTAATAAGGTTTGATTGTTTTGACATAAACTCAAAAATCCAGGCATATTAGCTGTTTTTTTAATGGGTGCAAACAGAGTCATGAATTACTAGCAATTTCTTGGTCATTCAACAAGTTAAGACTCAACAAACCAAATGTAAGGACATTTGTTTTGTGTGTTCATTGTCCCTGTGGGGAAATTAGGTTGCAGCAGAAATCACGAGACATTTTTTACACAAAAGAGTAGACAACAAGACAACACAACCATACTTTTTGGACATAAAGACATCACTACGCACAACATGACTTAGTTATAACTTATGTTGGCTTTGTATGTCAATTTTATTACATTTCCGTTAGGACAACACAAGATAAGATGAGATTTATTGGTCTCCAGAATGGAAATTTGGACAGAAATAAGAGCAGAGAAATTGAGAAAGAAAAAATCTAGTATAGTAGTAGTATGTGTCTGCATTTTAACAACCCTCTCCGCCATGTCTACTTTGTTTTTGTGGCTGCTTTCCTTGCAGGTATTGCAGGTGGGCGTGGCAGAAGGTGTTTTAGCAGACTGGAAGATCCTGAGCTTTCTTTTTAGAAGGCGTTTTGGATACAGTTGTAAGTGAGACCTGTTCCTGCTCTCCCTTTAGCTTATCCGTCACATGTGCAATGCATGAGCAGAACAGCCAATTGGAATGCTCTTTTTCTCTTCAAAATGACCTGTTGACCAAAAACAGAGCCAAGAGAAGATGTGGAAATCTAGTTTTCACTCAGACCACTTAAAACACAATATGCTAAAAAGTTAATATTATTTTTTCTCCCAATGATGCAAAAAAGCTCCTGCAGCTTTAAGATTAAGTTAGGCTTGTGTTGTTTTTCTATGTTCTACTCCATTCAATTATACTTAGTGAAAAGTAGAATATTTAGAATAAATTTCTATTTTATTGTTTTACTTTTGCTTGATTAGTGTTGCTTTTATTTTAATTTTAAATACTATTATTATTTATTTATTTAAATTTTTATTATTTATTTATTTAGGCTATTTCTGTAACATTCTGCAAAATTCTACTGCTGTTTTTTCCTTCTAACATTTCTGTTCCTGAACGCACCCCTGTCGCTGTGTGCGCGTTCACGCAGCAGCTCTGCGCGTCCCAGTCATGTGACTGCACCTCACCACGCCTGCGCAAAGAAATACAAGATGGCGGAGGGTGCGGAATTGAAGGTAAGGCGCAGCCTAAAATCATTACATTTTTACTCATTTAGCAAGCGTTTAATTGTGAAGTGACACAGCGCGGCAGTGATTTTAAGCCACGGGGGCTTGAGATGTTGTTAGATTTGAATGTTTATAAATCATACACAGTGGCAACTTTATTGAATCCGCGAGCGCCAAAGCTTGCACGAGCATGTTTATGTTGATATTGAGACGCGCTGGTTTTCTTGAGTACAACAGCTGCTGGCACTTTCTAACCCGTGCGCTGTGGGTTGTTTTAACACGAAAGGCAACGGTTCACTTCAGGCTAGCAGAGCTGTCTCCGTCCGGTGTGTTTAATTTATAATTTGAGGAGAAATAGCCTGAGCTCGAGTGCGTTTTGTGGCGCTGATAGCCTCCAGACTGTCTTTGAATGTGACAGCGGCTTCATGCTTCATCTTTGAAAGCACACACATGGACGGATTATTCCTCAAACACGGTATGCGTGATGATATATAAGTTAATACCTGACAGAGGCTGAGTCTGTCTGCAGCTGAATTAGGCTAACGTCACCTGGTCCTGTTTATTAATACCTGTGTGACTCACTTCACCTGTTGATACTGGCATAATAAACGGTTAACGGTGCACTGGCTGCACATCACCCGTTATATGAGCCAGGTGTCCAGGTGGTGCATTTTACTGCTGTAGATGTTTGAGGTTGTTCTGATTTTAATGCCTTTATTTACCGTTAGGTAATTAAATCTACAGGAGTGCATTATATTCTATAATCGTGTTTTTGTAGCTTTGCCGTGTCGCTGTTTTCATGGTGTCAAATAAGTCCCTATTTTCAGCTTTGTGACTATGCATTTGCAAGCTAATTCCAGAAAAATTAACTGTTGATCTTAGAAGCTTGGAGAAGTTTCTGAACACAAACACTTTCAGTTTATCAGCAGCATTTAAAGTCAACACGTATGCGGACACGTGCTTTTCACTGAAAAAGGCAGAGAATGAAAACTTCTAATCTTATAAGGAACTAAAGCTGTGAGACATGTAGTGAAGTTAGAAGTACAATATTCCATTTGGGATGTAGTGGAGTAAAGGATAAAGAAGCTTACAATGGAAAATGTTCAAGTAAAGTACAAACACTTCAAATGTGTAATGTAGAGTACAATCAATAGCTGCACTAAAACACTGTTTTAATTTGACTTTATAGACAGTTTTCACAACGTGTCATCAAACTGGAAGGCACCATATTGGAGGTACTCCGCATCTCAACAAAGCACAGGCACTGAAGTAGATCCGAACGTTGGTTCGTTGATAATGGTTACATGGTTACATGGTTAATGGTTACGTCATGGTTATCATTGCCGTGTTTTAGGTTGTACTAAAAGGTCAGACCAAGAAAAACTATTTGGAATATTATCGACTTCCAAAAGTTATTGTGAACCAGGGAGAGGAACGCCAGAAGTTATCAGAGGAAAGGAGGCGCTTGTGCTTAGCAAAGCTCAAACTCACTCAGGTAGTGTAGATAGCAAACTGGGGCTCTTTGAAATAGTCACTGAGAGTCACTTGGCTACACCTTGAGTATCACAGTGACGTCATACAGTTAAGGTTAGGTTGAGTAAAGACGTTATTGCATTACTTGCTTTGGCCTTCACAACACAACGGTCGTTAATGACTTGGTACTGCGTCTCCCTCACGCGTTCACACACCATCTGATCATAGGCCTCCTAACCTTTACAGGATTTAAGGTCTGCAGCTGTGTATGGGCTCGGCGAGAAAATCAGGTAGCTGACTATATCGGGATGTGCAACTGAAGGGAGAATCACCAGGTCGTCATGGATCTAAGAAGAGGGAGCCAACTTATAGGGATCTGCACCGTGAATAAACTGTAATTTCTCAGAATATTGCACATTTTCTTGTGGTCCAAGTCCTTCCGTATACGTCTTTTCATACATTCACTTAAAGTGCATAAAATTCCACTGTACTGCGCTCAGTTCCTCCAATCTGGCCGTGCATCCAGGTTACTACCCAGAACGGGGTGTCGGTGAAAACCGCCTATAAAGCAGAGTTGGAACATAACTAGCAGTTATTGATCAGAATCTTGGGATATTTTTAGACTTTCCCTGCTGGGTTCCCGCTGCCTGTGGATCTATACATGCTTCTTTTGTGCCAGCTGTGTAGCTGTTCACACACAGACTGTAATGATGCTGAACACTATGCCATTGCCTCCTTTAAAAAGCCAGATTACAGTTTATATTGCCTATATTTTAATATATGCTTTCCCTGATTAATGAGTTAAGTGCAGCTCTTCGTAGATAGATAGATCGAGCTTCTTAAAGGTGCTCTAAGCGATGTTGGGTGACGTAACTTCTTGTTGACGTTCGAAATATTCCCCCCCCCCCCGACAACTCTGCATGAGTCAGTAAATAGATTTCTGTATCTAGACAGTGTCAGACAACTAATTAATTGATTATCACAATAGTTACAGAGAGTTTCTCTGTTAGTTGATTAATCTGTATTAACTGTGGTTTCAACCCTACTTGCAGTTTCTTTTTGGACTGTAGGCCAAACAAATAAATGTTTGAGCTCTAGCAAGGTGGGATGGGGCATTTGTCGTTTTGTGTTTTTGATAGGTACAGAGCAATTGATTAAAGATAATCAACAGTTGCGGCTGTACAGTTATGATGAACCACTGAGAAAGCTTTTATGGATGGATAGATGGCTTATTTGAATATTTACAGCTAGGCCTGGACGATTAATCAAAAAAGTATCAATATAGAAATTCTAGAGCTGTAATCGACGTATTTTTCCCAGCACGATAATTTATTTCTCTTGGTAGGCCTACTTTCTCCTTAAAAACTTTCTGCCCCGTGTGCGGGGCCCAAAATTAACACTCGCCATTTGCCAAATGTGGGGGCGCACACATCAGACACCAGCCACTACCTTCTGTTTACTGATAGCTAGTGTTGAACTCAGGCTAATTCATTAGCTAGTAAGGTGTGATTTTAGGCAGCCAGCCGTCCAAAAGAAAGCACAGGAAACAGAATCTCATTCCACCTTTCCGTGAGGCTCTGGCTCACTTTCTGCACTCGGTGTCCGCAGACAGCTGTAGTCTTGTTCCGGTGTTGATGTTCTGTGCGTTGTTGGACACATGAAGCCACTTTCCTGAAACCA
>NC_048407.1:11481085-11526900 GCF_013103735.1 Etheostoma cragini | reverse complement strand
CGCAGACAGCTGTAGTCTTGTTCCGGTGTTGATGTTCTGTGCGTTGTTGGACACATGAAGCCACTTTCCTGAAACCAGGACTGACACAAGTCCACAGCGGCCCGCGGCGTGTATGTCCGAGCCTGTCTCCAGCGCCTCCACCGGCAGGTTGTCAGCTGTGTGTCTGCCGGTAAACTCTCGGACGGCCGATTTCACTCACTGGTCCTCATCAATATAGTTACACCTAGCTGTCCTTAAGCAGAAAAAGGAGCTTTAAATGCAACTTGCTGGTTTAAAGTTAGAAATAACCAATTAATTCGCAATCAAGAAATTGATTTTTGTATCCTATTCACATTTTTATCATACAAAAAACAACTTTGTACAAAACTACAATGAAATCTGCAGTGTGCGTTGTTGAATCACAATAATAAAATTATCATTATCAAGGTAAAATGTGCAATTAATCGCGATTTTGATTGTAGGTCATATGGTGCAGCCCTATTTACAGCTTTATCCGACTACTGAAGGTACGGGAACAGGCTCTGACAAACTGGCCTGAGGACTTTGTTTAGTTGTGATTTACAGGTTGATGTGGCTCATGCTTAAAGTGTTATTACAGTCATTTACGAATTCCTGAGGACGAAATAGGCTAACTGGATGACAGTACTAAAGGTAGCAAACAAACTGACAGAGGCCTTACTGATTCAGAGATGCAATTTTAAAACGTGGGAAAACTGTGAGAGTCGAAAAATATCAATCACTAAACCTCGATTGATTTGGTGTAATGATTATTTTTGTCACTGTTCTTAAAATGTACTTGTATAAGTGAGGTCTACAAAAAGGAAGATGTTAGAAATGCTGGTTGGGATATTTCATCTTCGTGAGTCAGCAGCATCATCTCTGAAATGATCTTTTTCTTAGTTGTGTGGGGAAATGATCTCCAACCTGAGCTCGACATGACTCCCAGGAAAGAGTTATACTGGGCTTTGAACGTTAATTGTTAAATAGGGGAAGTTGCTAAACCTTGTCTGTTGAAACATTTCATTCAGACAAAATGCACAGAGATGAGACCCCTGAACAAGCCAACAAGGAATTACCACCTTTAGCAGAGAGTATCGTCTTTGATGGTCTTAAAAGACAACACCCTGAGACGGGGATCTTCAACGATTTTTAAGCCAAGGACCACTTAACTGAAACCCACCCCTTACTGCATATATTGTATAAAATGTTGCATATTAAACTGAGCCTACAGTAACATGTAGGGCAGCCTAAAGCCTTTATACTGTACCTTTTTTGCATAGAATACTAAGCTATTCAAATAATTGTTGGAACATTTTTATAAATCATGTTTTAATGTTAAACATACATGTGGCACTGCAAATCTTTAGGATTACCCGTATCTGTGGATCTTAGTGACTACCTCACCTAAAGGCCAGTTTGCTAATAATATGTTGGATTCAATGTTTAGGATATTTCAAATTTTTGGAAAAAAAACGTAACCTTAATTTGGAGGCCCAGCTGTATTGACTATGAAGGCCCCCTAGGGGTCACGGACCTCCTGTTGAAGATCCCTTCCCTAAGAGATCATAACAAGCATGTGAGCACATTGGGCATGGGTAGTTTTTTTTTGTCTCATTTGTCTTATTTTTTTCCAAAGTCTCAATCAAATGACCAAGAATTATCTCTGCAAACACTCATCGCTTCCCAATTTAACATGCGCAAGTTTTGGTCTATGTAAGCAGCCAGACGCTTGTTGTGTTGTTTGTTTACATTGAAAAGGCCCTGTAAAAGTGGAACCAACCATTGAATAAAAAATAAAAAGTTCCTATTATTTGAGAAATAAGCATTTGACCCATTTCAACTCCACCCCTCAAAGAATCTGAATCAAGAACCGGATTCGAAATGAAGAATTGGAATCAGAATCATTAAAATCCAAACGAGGCCCAACCCTGATTATACGAGGTTCCACCAGTACTACTGATGCAACAAAAGGGGATGGCAGACATGTTCATGTTGTAATCTTACAGCAACCATAAAGATCCATCTGTCTCTTTTAAGTGAATTTCCCAAAAAATAAATTAAATTAAAAACCAGCCCCAGGACATCAAGGCTTTTTACTGCTGTTTTACACCTGAGATAAGAATGTGTTATTTTAATGAGTGAATGTATCTGTGCGGTCCATATGCACCATGTGGTGTAGAGACTCTTGGTTCTAAGGCCGCAAACCCACAGCGGGGGCAGGAATCATCAGACCACCAGAAAGCTCTGGATGCAGACAATATTAATTAACAGGGTTGTTTGGATATAAACATAGCCTCTATTTGCTCTGCATACAGGGCTGCAACTAATTATTTGTAGTTGCTTTACTTTATTTATGTATGTACATTTTTTATTTCATTTTTTCTATAAACTGTCCAAGAATTGTGAAACCAACATCATGTTTTCAGTACAGACAATCATTTAAATGATTCATTTAAAGTAGACACAGATCGGCCCTACCTGCGTTGTTACGATTTCAGTCAAAATGACCTAATTTACACATGTTCCAAAAACATCTGTAACTTTGCAGTAGGGCTTCAGCTTTGCAGTACAAATGAGTGTTTGCATTATTAAGATGAATAATCTGAATCATTTGGTCTATAAAATGTCAGAAAATAGTTACTGATCAGTTTCTCAGAGCCCAAGGCGACATCTTTAAATTTCATGTTTTATCCGACAAACGGTGAAAAAAACAAAAAATATTGAGTTTACTAAAGAAAAGCAGCTGCAGATGTTCACAACTGAGAGCATACAGTAAGGAAATATTTGAGATTCACGCTTAAAAACAAAACAAAATGAGTGCTTTCCTTTCATCTACTGTAATATATTTTGGTTTGCAGTGCACTGGTGAACTTTTAGTTCATGGTTGCCTTAGGCTGTATATTATTATTATAGTTTATACTCTGAATTGATGCCTGCATCTGCGATGCCAGTCATCTTAAGCCAAACCGGCGCTTGTGAAAGCCTCTGATGTTGCCGGGCCCCCCGAGTGTGTTCTGTTGCATCGCGTTTTGTTTCACAGGACCCAATCTGCCTCAACTTCTTTGAACTGTCGTCTCTGTTCTCTGGCGCTGCAGCAGCGGCAACCTGGCAATACAAATAACTGTCTGTGCTCTGGCGGCTTATAGGTGGAGACAGTCTATTTGTAGAGCCTGTGGCTAGGTTAATCCCTAATGATACAGGCCCTCTTCTCTGCTCCTCTACATCCTTTCAACACCTGCCTATTGCGCTAGCTGTCATTACCATTATCACTGCAGTTCATTTTCAGGTTAAAGAGAATTAGACGTTGGAAGTCACCAGAATGAATGATAACCGTTCTCAGCTGTTGGTGTATTTAAAGCTTACATGCACTTGCAGATGTTTGTGTGTGTTTCAAGCTCGTACTTGGTGACTAGGAGTTTTTTCATTTCAGACACACAAGCACTGGAAATGTAAAAATCTTGCAGGTGTAGGCCTGTAACAATTATTTAATAATTGTGTAACCGCAATTTTTTGACATAAATGAAGTTTTCTTTTAAGTGAGATTGGTCACATTATTGTTTGGATTAGGCCAGCACGATTAATTGTTATAAATCGTGATATCGATTTACCCTTGTTAGCATTTTAGTTTTAATTTTGTAGTTGTTTTTTAGGTCTTCTGACTGACCAGCTGTTGTAATTGGCCTGATTTCTTTGCTTGTTTCTTTCCAGTGGCTAGAGGTGACAGAGGAGGTAACTGTTCATTTTCACATTCACAACATAACACAAACACATATGGACCTATCCTATTTCAAAAAATGTAAGTAAAAAAGGGTTTTGTGTGGCAGGGCACCTTTAAATTTGACATTGCGATCAAAGGTCAGATGTATTGTATGAAAGTCTAGTGTAAAACTTGCATAGCAACCTGTGCTTTAAAAAAAATGAATGTAGAAATTGTAACTCGAGCCGTGACCTTATCGAAAATGTAATTGAATCAAGGATTTGGAGGTATGACTGTTGATGGTAATTGTTGATTTTGTGTAGATGTGCCAAATTGTAATCATATTAGTGATTATTGGTCGGACCATTTTTTGTTTATTAAACAAAAAATACAATGTTATATGATATTAAAGAGGCGTGGTTAACTTCGTAGGCTGTACATCTGCGTATCTGGGACACATAACAGGGATATAACAAAAGATGTATCCTGGGATTCATTTCAACTTCTAAATGTTTGAAAAAGTAATAAATAAGTAAAGTATGTAATATATCACTAAAAGTGACAATTCAATTGTTAATCTCTTGTATTTCTTAGACACTACTTGTCCAGCAAATTTGGAACTGTTAGAGGCCTAGATAGGTGATGGATTTAAGATGTATGGCAGTGAAGAGCAGAATGTAGAGAAGCTCCCAATGTGAAACATGAAACAGACGTTGGATGCATCTGCTGCACAGATCTCGGAGGTGTTTAGCGTTGAACCATTTGTACAGAGTTTCTTGTCCTTTTCCTGGTTCCCAACATTTAGTGAAGGTTATCAAACAGGATAACAGACAAAGATACCAAACATGTGTCGACAGTTAAAAGCTTACATATATTCCTGTAAGCTCTTAATATTGTCGTTTTTTTTTTTCCCCTGTGAGAGCACATCTTGTCTGCAGCCATCGACTTAGGCTTCGACAAGATGGAGCTTTTTCTTAACTCCTGTGGTGATTTTGTTACAGTCCTGTTGCCGTGGAAACATGTCACATTTGAGACAGACATGGGTAGGTAGCAGTTTGGAGCTCAATTGTGTTTCCAACTGGAGAAAGAAAGACTGGCACGTTACTGGCCGGCCTCCTGGCAGATCTGTTTTGAGGCTTTTAAATGTTGGAATATCAAAGAAGTGTTGCTTTCAATCAAGAAGGAAAATTAATAATTCCTTGGGAAAAGTCTGTCGTCATAGAATATTTCTTTATCCTTCTGCAGGCTTTAGGAGTCTGGTGTGTTTCTTAGACCATCACCTTGAGGTTCATAAATCTGTCACTTTGGTCATTATTGACTCATAATTCTCTTGTGATTAGCAGCAATGTGGCATATGTTTTTGTGTGTGACATGCATCAAGATCTGCTGCAGCTTAGTTTTATGTGCTGTACCTTGGTGCTGGATGTTACACATTGTGTTGCCTAATAGCACCTACTCCATGGGTTACCCAAATAGAAACAATCATTTGAAATGGAAGTTGGGAGGCCTTTATACGTTGCACGTTTTAATTGATAATTGCTTTCACATACAGATTGAGCCTGTGTTATGTTGAGTTCCCCCCACCAAAAGAAAATCATGTACCACCTTTAGATGTTTGTTTTTTTTTCATATTTTTGAAGATGATTGAAAACTTGGACAGCGGCAGTTCTAGAGTTCAAGCGCTATGTGCATGTGCAGGTAACTAAGCAACAGTCTTGAACTTTTGACCTGCTGCCGCTGGCTGCTCTCCTGGCTCCACTGTGGTGTCAGGTTACAGCCTGTTTCTACATAGTCATTACTAAGGACATAACAACAACAAATTGTTTTTTTGTGGAAAAAATACATCTTGGAACATTGGATTGTATGAGTTTGACAATCGACTAGCGTTGCAGCAAATAAACAGGTATTGAGTAACGAAACTTTTATGCCTTTCCGTCACATCTACAGCAGATTCACTTAATCCCTCAGAAGGAATCACTGCACATGGGCAAGCACTATTAATGACATTTTGAACATGTTTAGACGCTAAAACACATTTAAAACTTGCCCTGTTAAAGCCTGTTGGGTGCTAACTAGCAGGAGGCTAACACGGTGTAGGCAGCATTGATTCTTTCATTTTTCTCTCTACTGACAGCACTCCCCAAACAACAGAGCTACGTGTTGAAATTGACCGGAATTCTCCTTTAAGTATTTCTGTCGTTGAAAGCCTTTCTTGTAAGGTGTCACACTGGCAAAGGCACTGCAAATAATTTGTTGTTTTGTTTGACATCCTGATTTGACTTTGTATTCATCGTAAAGAGCTTTGTTGAGCCGATTGAAGTGATCAGAAAAATTGGTGTTGTTTCCTTGTTTTGTGGGCACAACTTTACAACACTTCTGACAAAGTATAGCCAAAATAGTCCAAATAGACGATTTTGACTTTATTTTTGGTAAAAACAATCATTTTTTGTAGCGGAACCTCTTCATCGCTCATTTTTAGCTACAGGACTGCCAGAGAATATGAGCTGTGAGCAGCGGCACAACGAACCAATCACAGCGTGCATGTCACCCCAGCAGCAAACCATTAAAAAAATCCATGTAAAATGTGTGCTGCCGATGGTGCTACGCTTCTTCACTTCGCATGTTTCAAAGATATGACTATCGTGCATGCACACATCGCGATGTCAATGCTAAAACACAATGTTGTTCAGCCCTAGCGCAGGCATATCAGTGGCATCAAAATGAGGTAACAAAATCGGCTTTGCTGTTTGGTCCGGTAGATACCGGTTGTTAAGGCACTGATGCCTTATTAGCACCTGTTCTCTGTACCCAGTCCTACATACAGTAGTGTCTCATTCTGACTCAATGTCAGGAAATGAACACTGAGATATAGTCATCATTAGAGTGCCCATATTATGCTCATTTTCAGGTTCATAATTGTATTTTGAGGTTGTACCAGAATAGATTTACATAGTTTCAGTTTTTTTTTTTAAACACCATATATTTTTGTTGTACTGCACATTGCTGCAGATCTTGTTTTCACCCTGTATCTTAGGGTGTCTGTTTTAGCTACAGATTGAGACATCTCACTTGTTTTAGCTAGAAAGTGAGACATCTCACTTCTATACTATCTTTGTTGGGAGTCGCACATGCTCAGTAGCTAGGTAAGATCACATCAGCTAGATAACTCTTTCACCAACTTTGGTCGGTACAAGGCAGGATTAGCTGGGAGACTTCTTCTAAACAATGTGCCCTACCTGCAGAAAAGGGACATGGAAGTAGTTCTTTTGGAGATTATGGTGAACTACCTAGCATGCTAGCACTAGCATGCTACGATTAGCCACCTCGTCCTGGCTAGCTAGTAGAAAGCGGTGGAGATTTTGAACAGGTCACCCGGAGACTGAAGGCAGAGGACATTTAGAACCCGTATCTCACTCAAAACAGCATGGAGAGTTTTTTTTTCCAAGTTTGTATGTGTGTGGACCAGAGATAGAAAATAACACCCCAAATCCCAGAAAAAGTTTTTTTTATAATATGTGCACTTTAAATTGCCAAAACTGTAGTAAGTGATTAGCTGTACCGGGTAGTCTGAAATAGCTTGCTAGACAAACGTTAACTTTACTGCGTCTACGATACTGTACTCTTATCACAAAAGTTAAATACACTTGTCATACGATATTGAGGTGAATTTGAATTAATAGGCCTTTTATGCTGGATCGCAAGCAAACACGTGACTATTAAAAACAAGAGGAACTCTGTAGGACAAACGAGTCTTCATTTCAAAACGCTACGCATGTCGTTTACTAGTAACTCACCCTGCTGTTGAGTCCCTTTCGTCCATGGCTCCAACATGTTTTCGTTTCAGGTGCTCCCTCATTACTGTGGTGCTGTCCTGCCATGCCATTTCTATCTTACAAAGACTGCAGGTTTCTAATTTTTTAAAGAATTTTATTTGAAGTGCTGCCATACAACTAAAGATTTTGGTCAAGCAGTTTTCTCCTCTTTCAGTTTTCTCCTTTTTTGCCATGTTTCAAAGGTTTTTTTTCTTCAAGTGACTTAGCCAGATTAAGACCCAACGAATCGATAATGAACCAAACTAAACATACCTAATAGTGCCTGTAATAATACTAATGAATAGATTTTTCTGAGATGGTGGTTCTATTTTCTTAATTTTGACTAATCGATTAGTTCAGCGTGTGGCGTGAAAGTTGGCTGAAGAGCACAGTTAACAAGATGGTTGCAGGAGTATTAGTGTCATTTAGGTCAAGGTGATATTTCATCACTGATTAATGGTAAAAAGTACTTGCAACGCAGCACTAATGTGCAGTACAATGCCCAGCTTATCTGATGGTAATACTAGCAGTGTGTACCTGATACCATCAGTAAAATTCCATAATGCTAACGTTCGATAAAATACTAATATGCCGCATCACTGATCTAGGCTGCCTCCTTTGAAAGAATCCTAGGACTAGACCACAGTAACAGAATCAACTCAATGTTAAACTCTAACATTATAAAGGCATCTGTGCTCTTTACCTGAAACATGTTTGCTGCACAGCTGGCATCCTCAGGCTACTGTCTCTACAATTCCCCTACGTCTCGTCGTCTGCTGACCTCCCCCAACTTCGCAGGATTAAAAGGGAAGGAGAGTGCAACTCAATGAGTGTCTTCCTACTCTTCTTCATTTTCTCACTAGACCAGTGCAGTGGGACTTTTGGTGTCTAATGCCTTTTGTTTTTAGCCGTTTTAGCTTTTGATCCTTCCTTCTTTCTTTAGTGAGTCTGTGATAATCTAACAGGTGTTTTGCCCGTGCTTAATTGTTTGAACCATAATTCCATCATACTTCTTAGTCAGTTAGAGTTTTTCCTGCCAACTGTCTTTGTCCACATACATGGCAGCACATCTGTGTTGTTTGGTTGCTACCAGCAGCATGGTCCTGCACTGTTTTGGCATCAGATTAAAAACCTCCCTTATCATCAGATCTGTGTGATGTTCAGCATCGAATGGGGCATGCTTCACATTCACCATCTGCCTGTGGCAAGCTGGGACTAGACCTCTGTAGGCTCAGGTGTGATGGCACAGCATTTAACGGGCAAATGACTTCAGAAGAATTCATTCTGAAGTCTGTCCAGCCCGGTTGCATGCCCTGATTGTGCTTGGGGAAGGAAAGGCCCAATCCGTGTTTAAGTTCCAAACCCTGACTTTTGTTTGATCCACTATGCACACCATGATTGTGATGCCACAGAGGCAGGAGGGAGAGAAAACAACAGCGGAGGTATTTCAGAATTAAGCCTGAGTCAGAGTAGCTGGAAGGCTAAGAGGTGGGGGGATGGGAGGACAGAGGGGAGGAGGATGGGGAGGGAGTTGGCACTCCATACAGAGCCCTCTAGCTGAGAGTGCAAGCTTATATAATGGCCAGGTAGTGTGCAAGCTCCTCCCCCATCCGCCTACACAACCTCCGCACACTCACACACATCCTGCAGAACCTTTGTAGAAACTGTTTGGCACAACATTATTAGCCTCACCATCTTCCACTCTCCTGGGACTCAGAAATAACTGCATTACTGTTCACCTCCTTAAAACCAAGTAATGTGCAGCAGATTCTTTTATCCACGCTAGTAAAGGTGGAGCTCAAAGGAAAAAGGGTTTTGGTTGGTAGAGCCTGTACTTTGGTTTGGTTAGGTTAATAACCAGCATTGCCTCTAGGGGATACTAGCGAAGGTTCTAGACTTCTATTATACCCCATTCAGTCTGACACTGTGACACACGGGTTAAACGTGCATTGGCAGTTGATGTTAATAGATCATGGCTTCTTTTCTCCATCAGGGGTTGAACCGGCAGCCTTAGGTAAACAGTTTCTCCGTTGGGGATGGAAATTATATGTAATCATTTTGACGTTTAAGCATCATTTAACCAAATACTGAGGAGAGAGCAAGAGAAACAAAGTGTGCACATGTGACTTAGCACTTCTGTTTACACTTCATTGTTCACTGATTTTCCCATATGCATTCGTAGCCAGGTTACCTGTTTCTAATAGGGGTTTTTCCATGATCCCGGGTCGGTCATTTTTAGCAAACACCGGGACCAAACCAATTGCCGCTCTGCTGTGGTCCAGCTAGGTAGCCGGGCCAACCACGGCCAACACGCCGCAGTCTCTTTCCTGTCCTAGCCTAGAGAGAGAGATTCAGATTTTTTTTTAAGTCTTACTCTGTGTTCCACTCTCGGTACATTGGGAGTTTCTACCTAAATCTCTGTGGTTTCAACCTTATTTTTCACTCTTTACTGATTGCTTTAAGCCGAATCGTCTGTTATTGCTTACTGCTTATGTAAACCAAACATTTCCTAATCTTGTCGCTTCACATTAAAAAGCTTTCTACTGGCAAACCGGTGGGATGCTGTTATTGTGTCGATACCAATCCCTACTTGTGAATCTACAGCATATACGTAGAATCCTGTCATCCTGTGCAATTAAAAAAACATCTTTCAGTCAAACAGCATCCTGATTTCTCTGAAGATGTTGATTGTGCCTTCATTGAGGTTTTTCTTAAACCAGTAACCTCTGCCACCAGTTTCCCCCAGAGTTGCTTGATTGCAATTCGAGCATCCTCAATCAGTAAAAACATGCAGCACATGGAAACATGAAGTTGCAGGGGACCTTAAGATGACTGCCAGT
The DNA here is from genome assembly GCF_013103735.1 of Etheostoma cragini. Taxonomy (NCBI): domain Eukaryota; kingdom Metazoa; phylum Chordata; class Actinopteri; order Perciformes; family Percidae; genus Etheostoma; species Etheostoma cragini. The sequence continues at coordinate 11,516,551 of NC_048407.1, read as the reverse complement.
GTATTCAGACTAAATGGTGATGCTTTTTAACCCTTGTGTTGTCTTCACTTTTGTGTCCCTTGGGTCAAATTGACCCGTAATTATTTGGGGTTTCAAAAACAATTCTGAAATCAAATTTTACTTCATAATCTATTAACAAATATTGTCTTTATCTCAATTTCAAACAATTGAGATAATATACATGTTTAGGGAATGCAATCAGTCTTTACTGAAGTGTGATTAGTTTTTTGTCATAAGGTTATAATTCATGTTAAAAATCCACTCTGAAAAAAACATAAGTGGTCATATCCATAATAATTTTCTGAAATGAGTCAGGAATACATGTTCATCACAGAAAATTAGGTAAGGCCATTGAATTTTTTGAAATGGGTCAATTTGACCCGAATACCATCCAAGAGTTAAAGGGATACTTCACCAATTAGCATTAAGCTTTGTATCATAGAAACCCGGTAGTATTTTTGAATGACCATTCTGCCCTCCCTCACGTCCCACTGAGACGAGGCATCTCTCTATTGCGTGTCTGGAAAAAAGCCTTTGATGACGCAAAAATCGGCATTTAGCGTCATTGGAGTAATTCTTTGCCCGATGCTGTAGGCTACAGCCATAGTACAACAAGCTAGTTCCGCGTGTTTTCAACCTGCCCAGAATTTCAAAATAGTGTCAGCCATTCCAAAGCCAGGCTAACCAGCTATTGCTCTGTGGAGAAAGCTGAGTAATGAATTAATGCTTTTGTTGGCTAATCAGGATGGCAAAAGGTAGTTTTAAAGATGATATGCAGAAGGGTATTTTGAAGATCTGGTGTGCGAATCCAGGGCTTTTGCTACCTGTACGAGCCCCAATACAGAGGCGGCCAGAGCAGCTGCTGCATTAGAATGTAAAGAGTTTGTCTGGCAATGACCTTTTCAGCAGCAGCCTTGCTATTATGTGCATTCAAACTACCACACATGTGTACCACTGGTGCAGATTGGTGACTTCGCAGGTTACTTTATGCGGTGTTGCTCGATGGGGAAGGGGAAATCGAAAGCGGTGTGCGAGAAAGTGGAAATGAGGGAACGAGGTTAAGAGTTCCAGCTAGGTGGAAAGCTAACGCTAGATAGCCACCTGTCCCGCCCATCCTACTTGCAAATGTTCGCTCATTAGACAACAAACTGGACTACATCCAACTTCAAGGAAACTCCCAACGCGAGTTTAGAGACTGCTGTATTTTAGTTTTTGTGGAAACATGGCTGAACATCACTGTACCAGACTTCGCTATCTAGCTATCAGACCTTCTAGCCTTCCGAGATGCAGATGCTGCTCTGGCGGGTACAACGCGTTGAGGTTTGCTGTTTATATGTTAACGCTGACTGGTACAATAATACGGTGCTAACCGCTGGTGGAGCTTGTGACTGCTAAATGCCAACCATTCTACATTCCACGCATCTTCACGGCTGTGTTTACACTCGGCGTTTACATCCCACAAGCGCTAATGCTACCAATGTGTTAGCTAAACTTTATGGAGCACATCTGGATGGACTATTTATTGTAGCTGATTTCAACCAGGCAAATCTTTAGTTCTTATATTCTACCTTCAACAGCGATCCGTGCTATGTTACAAGTCTACTTATGCCATGTTGTCTGTTGTCTGTCGTGTCCCTTGCCTGTCTTAAATGCTCTACTTTAAGTAGTAATTGCACTCATGGATAGTCTGTAATGTGTGTGCACTTAATGTAGACTGTAGTATGTAGTTTTTATGTTTTTTTTAAATAAAATGTTGTTTTTATAGATTTTAAATGTGTAACACCACTTGAACCACAGTGAAACGTTTTGTTTGACTATACAGTGTACATGGTTGAAATGACAGTAAAATCCTCTTGACTTGACTGCTATCTGTAACCGGTAGGCGTGGCTCGGGAGTGGCCTCGTGGGGATGCAAAGCAAGTCAATTCTTGGAGTTGTTGTCTTTCTTTCACATGGGCCAAAAATACATTTTCTGTCTTTTCTCGGTCTAGAAGACACCAATTTCTAAAACAATTTCACATTGCTACTACATAAATGAACCAGTTTAAATACATATTCATCTTTCCAGCAGTGAAATCTCCCTTTAAGTGTAACATCAAATTGCGGAAGGCTGCAAGTTACAGTCTAAAACAAGGTCTGGTCTACACATTTACTGCATTACTTCTTAGTATCATCATGAGGAGGGACAAATATTTATTTATCACCTTAGGCAATGTGGAAAAGGTTAGCCAAAATCTGCTTTCCTTTGCAGGCTAAATTTATATGAGGACTTTTTAATCGTTTATCCAACGATTTCTTTCTCAGCATAGGTTAAAATAATCATTAACAAACATATTTTTTTAATCAATTCAGTACAATTCATATGGGCTTTATTAGCATGGGCAAAGCAAGCAAGTGTGAAATAAAAACTAAAATGTACATACAATAAGCAAACTCCTACTAGGATGATGATCTCTGTCAGCCGTGTGAAAAGGCTGGTTTTAAGCTAGCTAGAGCAGATTTATTCACATACACAGGCTAATAGTTGTGGCATGTCATATGATAATCACATCACTAAATGCATGCATTTGAGGTTTTTGCACACACAACAGCCATTTGGCCTGCTCATTTGAGGTTAATGATCTGTGTGTGTGTGTGAACATGTTCTTCCTCGCATGCTAACTCTATGTGGCATGCATTCACCGTCTTTGTGACTGTACTCTTTGAACTGAAGTACCTCGCATGATAACCGTGAAATTGTTAGTCTGTGTGTGTGTGTGTATTCGTGTGAATTCCCAGGTTGCACTTGTTTGTAGTAATTTTCCCCTTTTAAAATGTGTTTGCTGATTTTGTGTGATTCAATGAATCACGATAAAGACAATTTCAGACAGTTAATCTCAGATTTATTACCAAACAGGTTTACGCTTGCAAGGAATTAGCCTGGGTGTGTTAGGTGCATACAGTAAACAATAAACATATTAAAAAGGGTATAAAAAATAAAGCAAAGTATTGCTACAGTCAAGAACATAACAGCATAGATATATTCCAATAAAAGGGATGTATAAAGGCACTATAATATGTGTGCAACATCACTGTTTTAGTAAGGGAAAGAAGGAAGGCTGTAAAAAATATTTATCATGGGATGTGCAAAAGTTCATAGTATAAATAATATGTGAAATAGTCAGGATGTGTGTTAATGTAACGTGTAGTGACTGTGGGTTGGGGGTTAAGAGTCTGTCAGAGTCAGTGGGGGTCCCGGGGCCTTCTTGATGAGGTGCACATGTGGGATGAAACTAGCTGTAGTTCTTCCAGTTTGTTTCAAAGTAAACGCACTTTGGGAAGTAATATTCCGAGTAACGGTGTGCGCACAAACGTGCCCGCTCGTTTTGCTCGCCTCTGCCATTTCACTGCACGGGTATTGGCAAACACACCTTTGAAAAATCTCCTGAAGATGCAAGAAATATGGGAATTAAATTGGCTTCAGTTGTTTCCCTGATGTTAATGAGCCAGCTCTAGTAAAAGAGCTCCCGGTACTGCAGCAGAAAACCAAAATAACAATAAAAACAAGACAAATAATATGCACCTACACCATCGTGGATTATACAGTAATAAACCATATTACAATGGAAACGTTTTGACATTGCACAGTAGGTGTAAATGCAGTATATGTTAATTTCAGTTTTTCCAACACTTTAATTCCTTAATTTCAGTAGGGAAAAAACATTTTTGATAATTTCTTCAATCAAGGTTGCCTTAAGCGAGACTGCAAGAGTTGGTTTTTATATTTCAGTAAGTAGGGCCCTATTAAATCAGTTATATCTTTTTTTCAAATTTCATTTGTTTGGAATAATTTTTTTTTGCCCTCCGGATTTTTCGGATTTACTTTTCTTTTCACTTCTAAGCAGTAAATGACTTTTAAAAACTCAGTGCCATTAACGAGAATGTTGAGGACACTGCGGTCTTGGTTGTCAGAGGTTTTGTCGACAACAACAAGGATTTTCTTTCAACGGATCTCTTGCAGCACTCTTGCATGTGCTGGGGGGTCTGTCTGATGCTGCTGGCGTCCTCTGGGAGCGTGCCTCCCTGCTTGCAATGTTTAACAAGAAACAGACGTATGCTCGTCATTTTTTCATGCGCTACGTCAGCTATAGCACACGTAGCATCAAAATCTTCCACAAACTGTCGTCTTGCATCTATTGATTTTTTTCGTTGCCTCAATGGTAACCTGGAGGGATTTAGCGTTGTTTTGGGGATTTTTATTTCAAATGATTGTTACATGTGTCTTTGCAGGTCCAGTTGATTGTATGTTGATAAACCTTACAAACCAGTTGTTGTCCAGACTCATAGGTAGGGTTGGGCGATATGGAGAAAATCAAAAATCATGATATTCTTTACCAAATACCTTGATATTGATACCGGAATGATATTGTAGAGTTGACTATTGGTGCTTTCACTAAATATTTACACAAGGAGATTTTTGATAAATAATCATCCGTAATGTGGATATAATGACTAAGTGGGTAAAGGCAAATAATAGAAGAGTTACAACAGTCTGGTAAGTTCAGAAAATGACATCACTTTACTGTAATTCAGTCTTTAAAACCAGAAAAGACAACACGATATCCAAAATCTAAGCCGATATCCAGTCACATATAACCATATTGATGTAATATTGATATATTACCCAGCTCAACTCATAGTAGTTGTTGGGGAATTTTTCAGCCCGATATTTAGCAGTCAATTGAGAGTTTCATTTTTTTTTGCCACCATTCGTTTATCAGGAGCCCCTCGCTTCGACATTGTTTTTCCCACGCAACACACAACGTGAACATGACGAAGTATGGTTACTAGGCAACATATTTAACAAGGCCAATTGGCTACGGTTTTGGTAGAGACCTTTCTACGCTTGTTGTTTTAAACTGAAAAATGAGAAGGAAGTTGATAAATAAAAATGTCAACAAAGTATATGCAAATTCCGCGTCAATGCCACGTGGATCAGATAATTCTGTTTCCGTCCGTGTTTTCCGCATCACAGAAATCATAGGGCCGTAAGTAAGTAAGCTGTGTGTAAAGATGTTTTAATAACAGCCAAGCATCTGACAGATGCAGTAGGGTCATTTTGAATCTCTCGCACACATTAGGCATGCAATCCGTCAGTCAAATAAATATTTCTGCAATAGAGTTGAGAAGTGGGAGGCGTTATTTTAGGCATCCTGGAAGTCAAAATTGTCATTAATATCTTGACATGTTAATTGATTTTTGGAGCACTTCCCAAGACTTGGGCGGGCACAAAACTCTCCCAGTTAAATTATCAGTACAAAGCATGAGCAAAGATCCAAGTCTGTGTACAGAAAAACTTGAGGAGAAAAAATGAATTACCTGCAGCAAGAGCAAGTGGACGCTAAAGATTACGTTTTGTAGAAACTAAAGCTGCAGTTGATCACTTTGCAGTTTATTCCCCAGGTTTGTGGAAGAATTAGGTGCGCAAATTTGGCAGAAGGATTTAGGGATCTTTCCCCAGAAAATTGATTTTTTTTTTCAGTACAATGAATATGCAGTTTTGCATAATTTTGGATATTTACCATATCTGTGTCAAAAACGTTCCGGAATATATATAATAATAATAGATTAAAAACAAAACTTGCTAAAGAACTCCAATTACAATCATTAAATCTGAGAGGTATTTAGTTTTCGCTGTTTAGGACGCCTTTTTGCTGTTTTTGCCACATTTCACATCCAGCTTGGGATCTGCACCTAAGACTTAGAATTGGGATTGACAGAAAAATAAAAGTATTATCTGGTTCCAGCTTTTGAGGATTTGCTCATTTTGTCTGTTTACATTATTGTAAAACGAATATGTTTGGGTTTGGGGTTGTTAATCTCACTTAAGGCTCTGGGAAACCCATTATTTAGGTCAAACAATGAATCAAGAAAATAAGAAGCAGTCTGATTAGTTTTTTTTTTAATTCTGGTTACATTTGAGATGTTTTTGGCAACTACAGCGAGGTGTTTTGGTCCCAATGCATCGACGAAGCCTTTTGAATTTGGCACAGCTCTAATTTGTGCCTCCGACTAGTTTCCTCTTCATAGGTGGCTGAGGCTCATGGGTGTCTCATTTACTCTAATGTGACCAGTCATACCAAACTGATGGCAAAAACTGGAGCTGTGGAGAATTTCATTTGGTTCAGAGGCTCAGCTGCTCTCTCCCTCTCTCCCCATCCCCCTTCTCTTTATCCCTCCATCAGTCATTCCCACCAGCTCTGGATTCGCCAAATGATCATCCTACACACCACCTCTTTCCAGTCTGACAAGAATCAGTCAAGTCAAGCTCAAAGTGAAAAAAAGGACAATGTTCACAGTAAACCGGCAAATTACAAAATGACATGTTGTAGTCTAAACATTACATTTTTTTGGCCATTTTTGTGAAGATATTAGTTTAAATATCATCCTCCTTTTTTCTTTTTGCAGCAGTATAAAAGTAACTTGATCACTTATCTTAAGCACAATATGTGATTGATTACATAGACATTTAAAATAAGTTTAAGTGATTTTTCTGCCATACAGAGCTGACCACATCTTAGGAGGCTTACAAGTAGCCCACCTTTGTTGAAAAACTCTGTTCCCTTGCTCACACTAAAAGGCCTGTTTGATTTAATCCACTCTGAGGAGTTATTTTAAAAAAGCTCACTTGGGAGGTGTCAAAAACACTGACGAAGTATGAAACGGACGGCCATAACTGTTAGGAAAAAGATGCATCTTTAGATTTTATTGATGTAGTCTTGAATACGGATATCCACTAATTTTACAAAAACGGTATGTCCTGATATGCTGTTTATTGGTCTGTCTCAAAGTTGACCTGCATCCTCACTAGCTACATCTTATAAAGTATCAGTTGGAGTTGTAAAGTAGAATAGAATTATAATTATAAAAATTTCTGTGGAGGACCGGTGGGAATCTATATGTTTGTGCTTCTTAGAGTCAAGGTTTGTTAGTTTGTATAATGTTTTTCTTGAAGTTTTGGGCCAGTTTAGACATAGTCAACTACAGATGTTTTGGGAAAAATAAGCAACATGTCTCAGCAAGCAGTGAAAAACAGCATGAGGCAGAAAATACACCGCATCTAAAAAGCTTTAAAGGACCAAACTTTGTCCAAAAGTCAGAGCAGATATGGGACTTTTATGAACGTGTAATCTATATCTTAGCTGTATGTCGGCACAGACCCACCAGAGACACAAAGATATAAATTCTGTGTTCCAATCAATTTTTTTTTTAAGTTAGGCATATGTCTTTTGTGTTTTAAGTGTTACCGCTCTGCCAGTGGAGTGGAACAGAGGTTTCATTTTCATCCTGTTCCATCTGTTCATTCCTCTATCTGATCACAGGATTTGCTCAAATATTGGAAAGGTTACTTGTGTTGACTTTTGGTGAGGAAAAAAAAAAAATTATTTTGGAGCTATCATATCTTCACAGCTGCATGGCGTTAGTTGAAGCACCCGCTCCAGTGTCATTTCATTATCTTTTGTAGGTAGCAAGGTATTCAAAATAAATAGCTCTTATTCTTACACGCACCTAGATATTTTTGATAAATTCAGTGTAAAATAAGTTAGAGATGTCAACAAAGAGGACTAAAGAATCTGTCAAATTAAAAAAAACAAAAACAAACAGTGAAGTTAGGTAGATTCAACTTTTGGAGAAACGTGAAGCAACATCGTCCTGCGGTTTGCCAATCGTGTAGTCTCACGTTGCCAGACCTTCCTTCACAGCGCTGCGGAGGAGGGTCTGGCTATTGGCTAGTGGTATTGCTGCTTGTAGAATTCTCCAAAAACAAATAGTACCCAAAATTTGTTACAGAAAACCCCAGATGCGTGCGTGCGTGTATATGAGCATATACAATCACTTATGCCGTAGCTGGTTTTAAGTCTACTATCAACGGTTATGATTTTATGGCTTATACTCCAATTGGCAATGGAGAAATTGTATTGTATTTTTATTTCTGGAACCAGCTGTGGGCGGGACTGTTGAGCTCTTTTGGTAGAGAGAGCAACGAGTTAGTGAACTGCCGAGTCGCCCTCTCTGCTTTCTGTCTGCTTAGCTGCTAGTCGGGCTGCACTCGGCATTGTCGGCAAACTGTTTTATTTATTTTACTTTATTGACAAAGGAGCTTTCTGAACTGTCTGTGGAATGGATCAACGGAGATGAGAGGTACCATTGTGGCCCAGAAAAACTCATTAAAGACTCTCACATTGAGCTGAAATGAAAACACCGTGCTTTCTCTACAGTCTATGGCTGCAACATATCTTGTAAGGTTGACAATAGAGAAGTGTCTTGAGAAGCTCTAGCTTGTTGTTTTATTGTTAACTTTTAACTCATCAACTTTACTAACAATTTTTCCTCTCTGTTTTCCTAACAGTGGCCCTCGTACGCTACTCTCCGTGACCGCTCGCTCTCTATGCGCGACCACACAGGCACTGACGTCCCTCACTTAAGGCCCCCTGCCATTCTCGCTCTAACTTACGCTACGCTTGTAAAGGCGTTGCGGTATACCGCGTGGATTTCCTTCCACATTGTCATACTGTCCCAGCCATAGCCAGAACAGATGAAGTTGCACTGATAGGTACCGAAATTTTGCACAGTTTATTTTAATGTGAATCGGTCCTCGGTTGTACCGACATAATTCGATCGGTTCCCAAAAAAGTACCAGATTTGGTACCCATCTCTACAACAAACCCATTTTCTGTTTGTTCACTTACATTTCACTATTATCCCAAGTCCTAATATTCATACTACAGATGACAAGTGCTTGTTGCAGTCTCAATGGAAGCTCATATCACACAAGTCAGTAACTGGTCCGGCACCGCAAATTCCCCCTGGCTGGTGCCTGAGGCGTCAGAAAGTACAACCACGGGATGGGCTTTTAGGGGACGAGTAACACCGCCCAAAACCCCCCAAAAAAGGGCCAATAAAAGCTAAATAAATTGGGAAAAGCAAATAAAATTCTTTTAAGTTCCTCAAAAGGTTAAGAGAAACGTTAGAGGCAGCATGAGTTGGTGTTGTTGTTTTAAGTTCAAATTGAACTAATTGCAGTGCTGTTAATCAGAAACAATGCTGCTGAACACAAGGTGCTTCTTCCTCTGATATTATGGAGTTTTCTTTTTCAGCAGAGCTAAATGACTGACAGTCTGTAATGCTGTAGTGAAATGGACGGTCTTTGCATAGCTCTGGTAATGTTTCATTTTCTAAGTGAATTCGGGTGCAGTGGTTTATTTGCCTGAGGAAATGTCGTCATTTTGGGTTTCGTGGGTTTAGTGTGACGAAAATATCATTGTGGTAAATTCTCAGCTTTTCCTTGGAAACCAAAATTGTCTCATGAAGATATATTGGTCATTGGTGCTATATGTCCCAGGTGGTTCAATTTAAGGCCAAAACTTCCTCTTCAGTGTTAAAAAACACAGGCCTGCATGCTGTGTGTGTATGTGTGTAAAAACACCCCAGCTATTCGGTTTGTGTTGTATTCTCTCTCTTTCCCTCTTTCACCCTCCTTTCTTTGTTGCAGCTTCCCATCGCACCTACATGTCAAGTTGTTTCAGTAAAACAACACAATAGAGCACATTCTCACCCAAACTTGCTTTGTTCAAACCTGGCTTTTTAGTGCAATTGAATCAATGATGGTAGGTTTTTGTGTGAATAAGCAAACAGGTACATTTTAAGAACTGCTTGTCGGATGGTTAAATAGATTCAGAAACCACCTCCTCCCCCCCTCCTGTTGACGGGGAAGATGGAGGTGTTTAGGGACCACCTGTCCTGGTAAGAAGAAGGATTGGCTGATGGAGAGGGGGGCAGAAAAGAGGTGCCGTTCATTTCTTATCTCATCATCTCTCTCCCACCCGCTCCACTGTTTTCTCTCCGGTATTTTTTTTCCCTCTCTCTCTCTCTCTCTCTCTCTCTCTCTGTGTATATATATATATATATATATATATATATATATATATATATTTTTTTTTAAGCCAAAGGAATGTCACACATCCGCAGTGTGGGGAAGAGTGTGTTTTTTTTGTGTGTCACACTTGTTTGAGCCATTGTTGCGTCTATGCTTTGTGTGTGTGTGTGTGTGTGCGTGTGCGTGTGCGTGTGCGTGTGCCTGTGCGTGTGTGTGTGTGTGTGCCTGTGTCAGTGTCAGTGGCCAGCTAATGTCATCATTTTTTCACACCTCCCTCGTCTCTACAACATGCATATTTCATGGGACTGGTCATTTATGTTGCCAGCAGGAGATTCTTGGTCAAACCAATACACCGCGTGCGTGCATCGGTGACTGCTGTCCAAGTCTAGGGATACTTAATAGAATAATATTGAGTTATCAAAATGATTGTTCTGTTTAAAGGTATCTCTAAATGTTAAAAAATCCACAGACAGCGGGCGCCTGCATTGAGCTTCCTGCTGTACGAGCCGTGTGTGCGTGTGCTTGCGTGTGTGTGTGTGGTTGTACATATACAACAGCACAAGATGCAGTGGTTGGTCTATAAGCAGCACTTTGAGCAGTATGTGGAACTTGTTTTGGCTCCAGGTTGTCTGCAGTCTCCTGTCCATACACAAACTTAACAACCGCTTAACGATCAGACGAGTGACAGAAAAGGAATCTGCAACCATTTTTATTTCTTTATTTTGATTTTGAATCAAAAAATAATTAAATAAAATATAGAAAACACAATATGTGCGTAGTAAATGAAAATGAAACAAAATGAAAACACCAAAAGGAAAAACTGTTGTTCCAAACAAAATGGTCAACATGCCGAAAAATAAGCGGGACAAAGCCAAAGCTTATTTTTCAAACCCCTCATTCAACTCTAAATAGTTCCTGTGTGTATATTATATATTTAGTAAATTAATGTTTTATTCTATATTATATATTCATAGGAAGATAACAAATATTTATATAATATAGATATATAATTTGAAACACCTATTAAACCTGTTAATATATGTATTATTAATATATATTATTTTTTTTACACTTTTAGCGAAACAACCCATCACCATAATCGCCCATCTGCTCCAGATTATGTTCTGCTGCGTGGCAGATTGCAAAGCACACCTGACTACAGGACACATTAGCTCAGACGTGCGGAGTACAGTTGGTGCGGGAGGAGGATCACAATCTCACCTCAAACAAACCCAACCAGAGCTCGATTGAAGGCGCGCCGAGAACGCTTAATCGAGCAGGTTAAGTTGCCAATACAAGTTAATAGTACTGCAATTTCTTCAATAACTTTTTATAATAGTCATGTCAGTGTTATTCAAATCTGAAGATGATTTTACACTTTCTCACCGTGTTTATTACCTTGTTTCCTTCCGCTGTTCTGAGGAAAATAGAAATTAGAAAATAGAAATAGAAAATACTATTCCAAAGGTCAGCATCCACCCCTTCTGTTGTTTCTGGATTGTTTATTATTTCTGCCAGATCTGGACCCACATTTACATAGAATTTGTTTAAACCATTAACCAAATCTTCCATGTCATTTATTTTCTTGTCATTTTCAGTATAAAGGGGTCCAAACCACAAACCCTGGGTTACTTGTATTTTTATTTTTTGTTCTATTCCTAATAATACTATTTAGAATATTCCATTAACCTTTCATATTATTTTTACTATCACCTACTATTAATAATGAATTCATTCTTTAGGTCAAGCATTTAGCGTAACAAATGGGAATATCTGGTGGCTGTCTTATTCTTCTACAAGGAAATCTTTGTGTTTTGGACTGTTAGTTAGATAAAACAAGACATATTTTTAGGGCATGTTTATTTAAAAAGGGCTTCCGTCATCTGTCTGAAAGTATCTGGAACTTGCATAAACATGATAAATTGAGAATCTGTGACAAGAGCTACATGGGACACTGTTGTGTTTTATTTCTCTGTAGTGTACAAGGGCTAAAAGTAGCTTTTTATTTTTGATCACCATAGAACAGCATCTTCTGGCTGACATCTGCCTTTGTAGTTATCTGAAGCTTAGTACAATTGGATCATTGTTTAAGTCACAAATAATGAGTTGCTGTACATTTTATTATAGCAAAATGTAATGATTTTTTTTTTAATTAATTTCTCATATCACCCGGAAAGGTTTGGTTAATCGGGTCTCTAATCTTAATTTGATTAATGAAAAGGAATAAATATTGAAAACCAATATTTTACCAGAAAATGTTTTCGATGGCTTTGAGTGTTGTTGGTAGTTGAAGCACGTACTGGTTTGCTGCACCTGCTGACGCTGAGAACTAGATGTGCAAAAGTGGAACAAGTTTTACAGTAACACTTTTCGGGTTTCAGTTCCTTTCAAAACTATTGTTCGTACGTCAGCTTTAGTGAAAGAGTTCATTTCTGTGGTTGGACCAGAGTTAGAGGTTTTATTTACATCTGGCCCACTCATGCTGAAAATTAAAAGTAGTTTTGATACTGTATGATGTTTTGGTTGCATTTTCACCTGTAAATGATACTCATAGCAAAGTGGAACAGCAGTTGAATAAGCTTACGTTTTGTCCTCATCAACATTGCTAATAACAAAGTGACTTGGCTCTATTCCTGTAAATCCTGTAAAAGAACAAAAAAAAACTTTATGAATGAGTGTTTTGAGGAAACATAACAAAAGCTAATAAGTATGTTAAGGGGTAGTTCTTTCAAAAATTATGTGTTGTGAGATTTGATTATTATGAATTCCTTTTATTACACTGCTACGGATAAACTGTTATAAACAGTTGAGCCATTATTTAAAAGAGAGACAGATAAGACAGTTTGGGCCCAGTGTTAATTACATGAAAACTCTTTCTTTGTAGCTGCTGGTCCAAAAAGTAGCTGCAATGTTTAGGTCGCAAAAATAGACTACAGCAGCCACGTATGTCATTTTAAATGTCAATTAAATGCAAGACTCAAGTGTAACACATATGTGGACAACCCAGCAAACATATTCCGTACAAAACAATTATAACTGTGTATGTATAATTGATCGATAGTCAGAAACTGACACACTGGGCTCTAAGAGCCATACTGTGTGCTTTGTCATTTACGGTGCGTGTGCTTGTGTGTGTCTGCACTTTTTATCCCTGCTCTGTCGTTAAAGGAGATAATGGGAGGATGTTTGTCCAAGACATTCTTACAGCCTGCCGTGTGTGTGTGTGTGTGTGTGTGTGTGTGTGAGAGAGAGAGTATGAGAGAGAGAAAGACAACACTGATTTCAATGTGCATACAGTACGTGTCCTTGTTTTTCAGCTTGTGTAATGCAGTTCTTTCAGTCTCACCGCTATAATCTGCCATACACTGTCCACATGGTTAATGTATGCTAGTAATGGCTGTTTGATAACGACCTGAGCTTTCATTTAAAATGTTGTTAATCAACCACCTTCACCTTAAGATAAAAAGATGCGTTGCTCTATCTATCTATACCCTTGCATTACCAGACCGATCTCCACAGCTCTGTGTGGTAAGGTCTGGCTACACCACAGGTCCATTCTGGGTTGTTTGCAGTTCTTTAAACCAATCACAATCGTCTAAGGCGGCGATTAGCTCCGGACGCAGCAACGGTGGCTCTGCAAAATGGTCTCGGGAAGGACCTTTTTTTGGTGGAACGTTTCGATCCCGCAAAAGAAAACGCCACATACAATTTAAAATCAAGTTTAAATGGTTTGTTTTTCTTACGTTGCAAAGTATCTGAAGCCTTAAACACGTTAAAGGCCTTTTTAGAGTAGCCGCAGCCGAGGTGGCGCGCGCAAATGTGACATTATGAGAACGCCGTAACTATTTATACATGTGCATGGTCGTTGCAACACTAGCTGCAGTCTTCTCCTGAACAGAGGTGGCGCTGATGAGCAAATGCTACCGACTATGCTATTTCTGCGGACTAGAAGAAGAAGAAAAAGGTAAACAACGGCAGAACTTGGAGCAGCATTGTCGTCAATGATTCAATTTGATTTGGTGACCTCGGGCGCGGTTAGTATACCAGAAGCTTAAGACTCCAATGACTGTAGGTGGCTGATCATTTCATTTTAGGAAGTTGTGCTTCCTTTGGTCTTCAACATAATTGATGATTCAATTCTGCTGAAGTCTGAGAAAAAATTGTCTAAAAATACATTCTTTCTGATCTTAGGTTTTTTCCTTTTCAGACCAGTTTTAGTTTGGTTTCTTGAATCTGTGTTTTGAAGTTGAGGTTTTATGTGCATTAAAACTTCAGCAGTGCTGCTTCTAATTTAGGCATTTAAATTCTCATCTGGGATCTTCCCAGTCCTGTGTGTCCTCATTGAGAAGTCCCTTGTTTAAGGACACCCCTCAATAGTAAAACACTGTACAAGTAGTAACCATATGTACAGTCTTAATCTAAGCTAATCACCTGAGCTGAGAAATTGAATTTCAGCATTTGGTGCAGCAAGTCTTATGATAATCATGGCCTTTTACATCTAAACAGCAACAGGAAGTGACGAGTTACAGTCACTGTTAGTTAACACAACTAGTTAGATTAGTTAGAGCGGCTAGTTCTTACTGTAGTTTGTGCAAACCTGAAGCTAATCCTAAAGTCAGTACAGGCAACGCTTTTTCACATACTCTTGCTGCGGCTGCTCCATCCCACGACCCCCAGCCAGGTACCCCCCCAGCCTCATGTTGAGCGAGTGAAAATACGGTTCTCTCACTCCAGCACAGACAAAAACTTACCGCTGCTGGTGTCTGTGGTGTCTGTAGTGTTTGTGCAGGTGCCGATCCAGGGGACAGGCTTTCATACACGTATCACACGTAATTAAGCTGTTCTAATACTGAGATATATAGTATGCACTGTACTGCAATGAAATGCTTTTCTGCCAGGTGGGAAACTGTACAGTGTGTGTAGGTTTTTGTTTTTCACCAACTGTGCTGAGCTAAGGTATGTCAATGTGGGAGGGAGAGACTCTTGCTTAGAGGCAACACACCACTATCATACAGATAAAAGACAGAATATTGTTGCAAATCATTCAATAATACATCTCAACTTCAACCCTCCTTTTATTTCAGTACCTCGTCAGGCTGTGATAGTGACAGAAGGGCTAGCAGAGCAGCCAAATGTCTTCTTCCACTGTAACATCCTTAGCTTTTCCCTGGGGAGTCACAGAGTGTTCCAAGGCAAACTGAGAGTTACGTTGCACTAACACAAACTAGAAGACCAGCTCTGGACTGTCATGAATCTGCACCTCTTTGGATGAGCTCATAATTAACATACTGTGCTCCAACTGGACAGTTGCTGAGTGTAGAATAGCTTTGTTTGTTTTTTATCCGTTGTGCCGTGTTGAAACCGTGTTAAATACAACAATGACGCTCTAGTGGGCAAGACTGATCGGCATTGCGGTCCTGTTTCTGTGCTGGAAACGATCCCCCTCTCCACTTGTGGAGAAGAGTAGTTAATCAGACGTGATTTGCTCTTGCCTGATTCTTACTCAGAGGACATTTGCATAAAGTTGAGCCTTTAAAAGTAAAAGGAACCCACCTTTGTGTCCTGGCTCTGCCCTTCCCTACACATCAATGACTGACAACTTCAATGACTGTTGATTGCCACTGGAATTGTTCCTTTTTTTTTCAACCGTTATAAATGGCATGTCAAAAGATGATTTCTCATTCTCTTTCTCATCACAGCAAATGGTGATGAGCCTGCGGGTGTCTGAGCTGCAGGTGCTGCTGGGCTACGCTGGACGCAACAAGCACGGACGCAAGCATGAGCTGCTGACCAAGGCGCTGCATCTGCTGAAGGCTGGCTGCAACCCCGCCGTGCACATGAAGATCAAAGAGCTCTACCGACGACGCTTCCCTGCCAAAATGGTATCCCACTCAGAACTGGCCATGCCCGGGCCACACCACCCGGCCACAGCTGTAGTGGTTGGAGGAGGGGGCGCCGCGCTGCCTGCTGGCATGACACAGCTGGCGTATGAGGGTCACGCCGGTCACGGTGGAGCCCCGTCGCCCGCTGCCTTACTGCCCCTCTCACTGCTTGGCCCTGGGAAGCACGAGTTAACGGGGCTGACACACCACCTGTCCAGCTCAGCAACGCTGCACCCGGTCCACCCAGATGTCAAGCTCCAGAGGCTGCCCTTCTACGACATGCTGGACGAGCTCATCAAGCCAACCAGTCTAGGTGAGGCAACGTCTGAGTGGGATTTGTGTGAGGGGTGGATGTAAGGGGATTGATGGTAGATGGATACATTGAATCACTATCTATGCTTTATATCTGCACTATATATCATCACACTGCAGGGTATAATAAATGAGTGTAAGCATTGAAGTGTTTGTCCAATTAGCTGGGAGCAAGAATTTCCTGGTG
Organism: Etheostoma cragini; assembly: GCF_013103735.1. Taxonomy (NCBI): domain Eukaryota; kingdom Metazoa; phylum Chordata; class Actinopteri; order Perciformes; family Percidae; genus Etheostoma; species Etheostoma cragini. Next base: position 11,500,254 of record NC_048407.1, on the reverse strand, counting down.
AGTAAATAATTCATTAGCATTTCGACAGAACCATCACCATTTTACATTTACGGTTCGCTGTATGTGCGTATGAGAGATGTTTGTTTTTTGTAACTTCCCATAGCTAGAATTTACATGGATGCTTACTATATCTGGCTGTGTAGCAGCCTGTTGGTCTAGTGCTTCAAACACATACAAATGCAGTAACTGCAACTGAGCAGGGGACAGTAATGCACATCATCTCTCTCTCTCTCTCTCTCTCTCTCTCTCTTTCTCTCTCTCTCCCTCTCTCTCTCCCTCTATATGTTTCCTCTCCATACCTTCATTTTCAAAAAATCCAGTAAATGCGCAAATGCTGATTGCAACGTTGTGGACATTTATGTCAATATATCATTCCCATAATAATCATGGCAGCAGTCATAGAAAACATTGACATTTGTGTTTTGCTGTGGTGGAGAGGCTCCCTGCTGGTGTTGTGCTGCCTGCTAATGCGTCGACAGGGCACTGAAATGTTACTGCAAAAATATCATTTGCAGATTTCCCATGGGAGTACACAGAGGCCACAGTTGGCATACAAGAGGTGTAAGTAAAATAATTTTTTGTTATAGGTGAATACTGGCTCTTATTTGGATATTTATATGGTTACGGACAGTGATGCTGAAATTTGTTTTGCGTGGGAGAAGCAACTCTGCCACATGAAGATGAACTCTTATATATGTCTACTGTCATCGTACATATATATCTTTTGCTTTGAGACCTATTTTACATCAGTGTGGAGCCACAGAATATAAATGATTCATTGCATGTACCATCAACAACATATGTTGACATTACTGCATTCATCTACACAAAGTCACACGTCTCCTAGGATACTACATTTATGACAGCCGAGACATTTATGATGAGGATAAGGAAAACTCTTTCCCTTCATTCTGCAGCACTGCTGAGAAAACAGTTCTGCACTGGCTCTGCACAACACCATCACGTCTTACTCTCCTGAACATAACCCACCTTTGTTCCCATGTGGCTACACTAGGGCTGCACCATTCAGAAAGTGTCACGATTCGATTTAATACCGATTTAAATAAAAAAAAACAATTCTCAATTTAAAAAAAAACGATTCAGAGTATGTACATGTGGTTACTTTTCCCATGTGATAGTCTAAACGCCTTTACAAAACGAAAATAGATAATGAATTAAAATAACTAATCTGTAGTAAGTCTTAAATAAGAAAAGGTCCTTGATAAGTTTCAAATAACTCTCCTCGCCCATTTCAAACCAACTAGAGGAACATAGACAAAAACACAAATATATAAATCTTTCATGTAAAATGACTGAAACGGTACCAACTTTGGTGTTTTCAGGTGCTTTAATTTAGTAACTTTACAAATATCCCAAATCTTCTCTTAATTCCATTGAGGTCCATAGTGTAAGTCCCATGCCTTACATTCAGTCTTCCCTTTAATTTACTACTTCAGAGACTTTTAATCTTTATCTTGCTAAGATTTGTCGTTATATTAGGTGCGCATCCAATACCCATCCTGCATTTAGCATAATAACAGTCTTTGGGCTCTGGGATATATTGCAAATATATGGAAATGTCTAGATTTTCCTACATTAGCATTTTAATGGAGTATGAGACCATCTCGTGATTAATTTGCCTGCAGATGCATGTACAAACACAGCGCCTGCAGCTCTGTCATCACACCATCGCTCTCTTTCTCGCTCCCTGTCTCCTTCGATCCATTTCCTGCACATGTTCCATCCCTCTTGGCCTCCTCTCTCTCCCCTACCTCGTCTTCCTTCCTCACTCTGTCTCCGCGGCCATCCTCGGTCAAAATTTGCATGCAAAGGGATCATATAGGCGTACACCTGTGCCCGCAGAACACACCCTACCCTTATTTGAATTTGAATCACACATTCACATCATTCTCTCACACACTGATATATGTGCACACGTCTGCGCATACTGCACTTTCAAAGCGAAACATACTTTCCAATAAATAATACATGCTGATCATATTGTTCTCAGAAAAGCAGAGAGAGAAAAAGGATGACTGAGGGAAGGAAAAAAGCAGAGAATGATGGTGCACATCTTTTACAAAGCTGTAAATTTGAATTTGTTTATCCTTATATTAATGGAGGGCAGAAATGAAACAACTTGATTAATTAATCTCCCGTCCTCCCCCACAGGCAAACTGGGAGATTTTCTTCTCTTGCTTTAAGACTGCTGTAGTCTCCTCGCTCCCAGATCACTCTTTCTCTGCTTGTTTACTTCACTCTCAACTTCTGATTACTGATCAATCCCTCTCTTTCTCTCTTTCTCTCTCTCTCTCTCTCTCTCTCCCTCCCTCTCCCTCCCTCCCCCCATTGTTCCCCCTGTTGACTTGCCTCCAGTTTCTCTCTCCCTCACTCTAATTTTTACCGACTCCCTTCCCCCACTTGCCTGCTTGCTCTCTTGGTTTGCTAGATTTCTTTTTCCTTTTTTTGCTGGAGAAAGCTGATTTGATGGCCATGTATGTGCTTAACAAGGATAGGGTTTATACAACAGCGCATGTGCATGAAAGACTTAAAGGTCCCATGACATGGTGATCTTTGGATGATTTTTTATAGACCTTAGTGGTCCCCTAATACTCTATCTGAAGTCTCTTTCCCAAAATTCAGCCTTGGTGCAGAACTACAGCCAGTAGTACCAGTCCTACAATAAGCTTTCCTTAATATGTGCTATTTCTGAGTCTGTAGATGTTGAGGAGGAGAGAGGGGGGGGCAAGGTGGAGGGTGGAGGTGTGACCTTGATCAGCTGCCACTTTGCTCATTTCAAAGCCATGTTGTCTCTCTCTCTCTCTCTCTCTCTCTCTCGCTCTCTTTCTCTCTCTCTCTCATGTGTGGGCAAAATTCTCTGGGCGGGCAAAGCAGAGAACCTTACCCCTTATGACCTCACAAGGAGCAAGATTCCAGCTCGGCCCATCTTAGCTTTCATTTTCTCAAAGGCAGAGCGGGATACCCAGGGCTCGGTTTACACCTTTTACCATTTCTAGCCACCGGGGGACCATAGGCAAGCTGGGGAAACTCATATTATGTTAAAAAACCAAATTAAATGAAATTGTCATGTCATGGGAACTTTAAGTGCAGTAAAAAGAAAGATTATGACTTGTTTGGTGCATCCTTGCATGTAAAATTTGAATAAATATGTCTAAGAAAGTCTGTGTTCACAACTGCAGTTTATTTGTAAAATTCAGAAAATACTTTTTTTTAATTTGTATACAAACAATTTGGCACAAACGTTAAGACAAATGAAATGAATGCCAAAAACAACAATACGGTAGAAAACAGCACAACATTTCATAAGGGTTGGTTTATGCCAGTCTATAGAGATGGGCAAGATGCATATTACCTCCATATTTAAAGGTCCCATGCCATGGTGCTCTTTGCATGTTTTTATATAGACATTAGTCATCCCCTAATAACTCATCTGACCAACTGCCACTTTGCTTGTTTGAAAGCCATGATGTCTCACTCTCATGGGTGGGCCAAATTCTCTGGGCAGGCAAAGCCGAGAAAGGATGAATCTGATCTGAATTCATTTTCGTAAAAGGCAGAGCAGGATACCCAGGGCTCGGTTTGCACCTATCCGCATTTCTAGCCACTGGGGGACCACAGGCAGACTGGGGAAACTCATATTAACGTTAAAAATCTTCATAAAGTGAAATGCCATGGGACTTTTAATCGTTTAAATATTTGGATCATGGAGCACAGTTTCACCGTCTCTCCTTTAAGACATGCAAAGTGTTGCGCTCGTCTGTACACATCGAAAGGGTCAGAAATACTTAAATACAACAACGCTACAATACAAAAATACTTAATTCAGAATGGTTTGACATATATTTTGCCTTTAACAAATATTTTGCCTCCCTGCAATTTGGATATTGCACTAGTCCATATTGTACTAATTATAAGTAATTGTGCAGCTTTAGTGTATAATGTAGTTTGATGTAAAAAGGCCTTGTACATCATTGCACATATTTGCACAGGAAGACAGAACTGTGTTCTCTCTCACTACAGAGCCAGTCCTCTAACTGCCACACCACTCCTCGAGCTGCAGCCGCATATATCATTGATACATTTCAAAATATGACAGCCTTTTTAGACCAGTTGGGTGAAATAATTTAAATTCAGGTTCGCACTAACTGAAGACTTGCGTTGCACGTAAACGTGTTTTAAGATTTCCTGCTTAATTAATCACAATAACCTGTTTTTTGTGTGTGCATGTTATCGTTATTATCTCTTTCACACCATCTTCCTTCTCCCTCCCTGTCACTCCCCCCTCCCATGAAGTCTTGTGCTCTCTGCTGAGTCTTACCAGTTCTTGGGATAAAGTTTAGTTAGCCCACAGTTTAGCTCTGTCAGACTAAACTGGTCAACAGTCTGGGCTGCACCCTCTAGTTTTTTATCACCATGGCAACCTCACTGGTTGAACTCTCCATCATTATTCATCCTCTATAGAGAACTAGGCCTCTGTGCTCATTATGGATTTCATTGTGGTGCACATGCATTATACATGATTTAATCACCATATCTTCAGGAAAAGGATGCAAGGCCCTTACACATTTGATAAGCGTTTTGTGCATAATGGCGTGTTTCAGGGAAAGATTGCTCTGACATTCATACAATGGAGGAAAATCATGTGGTAAAAAATGTTTAATCAAGTGTTTGGAACGCAGTCAATGATTTTATTTTTTTATTTTGAATGTTGAAAAGCTCTTTGAGAAACTAGACATCAGGGTTTCATTGTTGAGAATTTTTTTTTCTGCCCATTTAGGCCAGTGGGTCACAGCCATATTTGCCTTTGGTACATGTTTGAAGGCCCGAGGAAGAAAATCTATCTTGAGCTCCACATACAGTTTTATGTAACCTGAGTTCACAGCGTAAGTGGCGGGCACAGGCAGATGTAGTGTACATAAACGTTAAGCAAACATACAATATTTCTTTATTTAAAGGGCATTTCCGGCCTTTATTTTTGACAGGACAGATGAAGACATGAAAGGGGAGAGGAGGGGGAATGACATGCAGCAAGACCATGTCTTGCACGCTCTACCAACTGAGTTATCTGGGAACCCAAACATACAGTATATTACATGAGATGTAGCTAGTCTCAATGTGAACTTAATATCTAATAATGGTGGTTTTCCTGAAACTTTCACTTATATAATTTGCTGATGAATTAGAGACTCCAAAAAAAGATTGACGATTGATTAATTGATGGACAGACGTTTTTCAATTGCGAATGCAAAATATTCCCTGAATCCTGTCTCACAAATTATGTGGATATGAGTTTTCTTTGGGTCATATGTAGCAAAAAATCTCCCTGAGATCTACAGCGTTGTGGCCACACACATTCATAGACTACTGGTTTGTGTGAATGTGCTTAGTCCAACGCCACAACAAATTGACAAAGATCTGAACTTTATAAAAGCAGTTAAACCCCAAGGGAAATATTTTAGGATTTTATTACTTTTGTAATGCCTTTACATGTATGTTTAATTTATGATTTTGTTGGGCTATGTAGCCTGAGTACTGAAAGATTATTGTCATTGAGTAGATAACATTAGTTGTGGGGCTGCACGATTATGGCCAAAATAATAATCACGATTATTTGATCAATATTGTAATCAAGATTATTCTCACGATTATTTGTTAATTTTAACCAAAACGAATTTTATTGTCACATAGGCTCTGAGAGACGGCTGACTCATTATGAACGGGTCCAGCACGGGTCGAACGGCGGATACACATGTCGTGTGTTTGAAATGTCTGTATCGTCATTGCGCTGCATTTTTATGAACTATGATATGATGATGATTCTGGCCGTGGGTCACATCTCTGGCCCAGGTCCAGCAGCTCCGTCTCACACACTATTACTCTACTAACTGAAGTTAGTTGCCTTCAATACCTTCTTCTGTGTTCTTCGCCGTGGCGGCAGCGATAGCAGAGTTACCAGCGGAAACAGCTGGTAACAGCTGTGTTAATAACAATTAAAACTGTGGACAAATGTCAGAAGTATGGACCGGCGCTGTGTGGCAGGGCTGCGCGGAGAGTAAGACGAGAGAGAGTAGAGGAGAGATCCAACACAGGCACGGCTTTACAGAAGAAATGGGTCATGTAACGCAAAATGAAACCATGTCAATATAACAACATTGCAGCGGATGCGAGGACATAATGTGCACCGGTGTGTCCTAGAAGAAAAATATTACTAGCACCCTAGAGCCTTGTGAGCTAACAGAAGCTAACTAGCACCGCCACCGACTAGCACTGCTCACTGCTGTTGTCTGAATAACACAGACGGGACAAAATGTTGCGTTTACTGGTAAACTGGTAAACCTCGAGGCCGACGCATAAACGACTAAACGCTATCTGTTGACTTCCTCCTGTTACTCTGTCCTCTGTGACTGTCTACATCTTGAAACTAAGCTGCGCGATGCAGGGAATAACTGACTGGCACATGAGCAGACAGGGGTTTACGGAGCGGTAGATGCGCTATGCAAAAAAAAACGGAGCGTTCTAAGAAATGACTCATTTAAAAATAATCGCTCGATCACACAAATTTGATTGTGGGAAGTCAAAATTGTGATCAAAATTTGATTTATTGTGCAGCCCTACTTAGTTGTATAGCAGGCTAAAAGCAATTTTGAAGCTGTTACTTTTCATGTGAAAGAAGGATATTTTAAAAGTTGTCATAAATTTGAACGATTGAATTTGTGGCCATTCAAATATATTTTAGTAAAACAGTTCAGCAGTTCAGTTTTTTACAATAAAGATGTCTTTGTTTCCCTGTGACAAAAGGGGAAACGGAAACAAAACATCAGTGTCAGGCAAATTGTTATTTTAAACATTGGTATTAGCCCAGAGTTTCACAATCAATGCATCCCTAAAATACTAGCAAGATGTCAGAAATTGCATATTAGGTTGTTTTTGTCATCATGACTGCAGTTATCATCCCTACTGGAGTGTCCTTGAGCAAGCACAGATAATCAAGTTGTTGTGTACATCTTGTTTTGCCCTTGGATTGATAGGCAAATACAAGTCTCTTCCAGGAAACAGTGAAGATATTATTTCAGATACACTATCAGTTACATATAATAGGTTATGGTGGGTAATGTCCCCAAACTGTTACAGTACAGACAATTAAGCACCTCTTCACTCGACTTCAAAACACCAGCCGAGATGTAGCCATCTCATACTCTGATCCGTGCATGATCCTGAGTAAAATCTTTATCTCCCTGTAAACAACTTGGCCTTCCCACAAGAAAATGAACATCAACAAAGGAGCCCTGGCTGCTCTGAACTATAAAGGCGCTGCATAAAAGAGCTTCCCTCTCTCAGAGCCTGCAAAACCTGCAGTATTTTCTTCTAGGTCGGTCCATCATCATCATGCCCACGAGGTGCCTGATTGGAAAGACCAGAACCCTGACTGTAACTCTAAATATTTCTCGCTCTTTTAGCTGATCTTAAACATAAGCAACACAGTTTTTTTCCCACCCTTGTGAAACATTTACCATTGTTCCTCTTTGATATACTGACCTGGGCATGGCGTATAATGCATTAAGCCAATCTCTAAAGACATGTGAAAGGCCTGCTACTGTATAGGTATAGCAGGGTTCAACTGCCAGACTAAGAAGATGTAATGCCAGCCCTGAGCTGTTTGAATGAGCCCTATCAGGATATAACGATATACAACACACTTATACAGATAATAAAGCATAATCACTGCTGTAAGGAGGAGAGCTAGTAACACTTCAGGAAAGTTAAATTGACAGTTATTGGGTGGGTTGTGTCTGAGTGCGTGGGAGTGTGGGTGTAACATCCAGATCGACCTTTTTGTCGCCAATCCTTCTAGCATTGTAGTTTTGAATTTGAGTGACGCTGAAAGGACTTGTGTCTTTGTCCTGCCTCTGTGTCTGCGAAGCCACTAACAAGTTAATAATCTCCAGCTGGGCTTTGTTGTGCTGAAGACGGGCTATGGGGCTGAGCACATTCTCTGTAGCTTAGCTCACACATCCTCTCTTCTAAACAGAACTAAACCTAGCAACGAGGGTTTTCTAGCTTTTTACTGACTGAAGGGTCACAATCGGCATTGTAAGAATAGTCATACTTTCCCAGAAACCATTTACGGCTGGAACAAGTGTTTTTATAATCTTCATAATTGGTGGTACTCAGATCCTTTACCTAAGTAGAAGTAGTAATACTACACTGGGAAAATACTCCACTACAACTAGGGTAAAAGTCCTGCATTCAAAACCTTACTTACATAAAAAGCATACAAGTATTATTAGCTAAATGTATTCCCTGTTAGCAGTGTTTTATATATTAATCATAAATAGATAAAATCGTTCTGGATTCATTTTATTGCTGCATTAATGTATATGTAGAATTTTACTGCAGTACATGTTTAAACTTTTCTAGTGTTAACTTATTTATATATGCTACTGTTAGGTAGTTTAATATATGGCAATGCATCATATATTGTAATGTTCATCTTGTTCTTAGTGTCCTGGGAGAACCAGACATCTCTTAAAAAGTAAACTTTTCATGGTTTGCTATGATGTTTTTAGCTTTGTGATGATGCATGTTCTAGCTGATCCAAAATATTATTATAAACATTTTCTTTATCTTAAGAAGTAGGAGAATATTCTCATGAATGAAGTCGCATGAAATGGAAGTACTCAAATGAAGTACAAGTATCTGAAATTTTTACTTAAAGTGACTACATGTAACTTTCAGTTTGTGTTGAGTTTAGTGGTCCTTTGGACAGTAGCGGTTGTGATTTTACCACATCTGTTTTCCTGAAGGTGTAGGAGTTAGCATTACGGGGAGGTCGTGTAGTTGCGATAAATGTTTTTCTCATACATTAAATCATTCATTTACAATAAGAGAATACGTTACAGATTAATTATTGCATTTCAAGTGTTGCATATGGTAGCTTAGCCTACTCTGGATGCATCATGAGCTAAACCGGGTGTCACTGTGTCACGAGATAAAGTATTAAGAGTTTGTTGTCACAACAAAGTTAGTAATGGCTTAGATTAATATAGTGCAATTTATGAAACCCATGGAAGCTTTATACAAGTACAGGGGACAAAGGAAAAGGAACTAATTGGCCAACATAAACACAGACTAAAAGGAATAAAATGGGGGCGTAATTTAATGTAAGATACTGACGTACAACCACATCGCGCAATCTAATCTTATTTTATAAATGAAATATTACATACCGAGGGCCAATTTGGGGTCGGTTTTGAATCATTTACAATCCCGTAATTGTCTCCATCTTTTGAAAGCCACACGAGTGTGACTCGGATTTGCTCGTTTCCCTTTTAACTTTTAGTTGTTCTTTGTTTAATTTACTTTTTCTGTGGTGGCACCTGCCCCTGTATCAGCCATAACTACAACAGATAACTAAAAAAATAAAATGTAAACACATTTAGGCGTATATAAAGAAATCTCCTGCTACCCTTCACTTGGCTGGATACGGCATAGGCTTTTCCGGTGTTACAAAGAAATCTGTGACCCTTCTGAATGTGTGCTCTGTAGCGCCGTCTTCCTGCTGTAAATGATTTTGTGACTTTGCGTGTACAGGTCATTTATGATCAACAGATTGAATATTACACAGTTTCAGAAACATTTAAAAGTTACAAATACACTTACACTTTAAGTACAGTTTTTGAGTAAATGTTAGTGCTGCCCTTAGCCCTGCTTTAACGATTAAAATATTTAGTTGCGATTAAACACATTAATGTCATAGTTAACTCGCAATTAATCGCGCGTTTTATCTATTTGTTATGGTTTATTATCTAAATGTCTCTTGATTTCTTCTTGTCAAATTTTGTGCTCTTTATAGCATGGAAAGTGGATTGGCTTGCTTTGTCAAATGTTTTTTTTTATTGAAAACAACATTGGCATATAGCCTACTGTAGTTTTCAATTTCACACTAACATTCTCACTTGGAACAGTCATTCACACTTGGAGCAAATAATCTCTCACAAAATGTAACACTGTCCATCAATAAAAGGATGAAAAGAGAGAGAGAGAGAGACTTTCACTACAAATAGGTTGAACATAAGAGGGAGAAAGTAGCTGCCATGTAGGGCAGAGCAATCACTATGGTGGCGATGATATGAAATTGTCCATCGGCCTAACCCTATAGCCTACCTTACAGACAACCAGTCCATGCACTGCAGCAATGGGAAGTAACAAAGTACAAATACTTCGTTACTGTACTGTAGATTTTTCTGATATTTCTACTTTACTTTAGTATTTATTTTTGTGGCGAGTTTTTACTTCTACTCCTTACATTTTAACACAAATATCGGTACTTTCTACTCCTTACATTTTACAAATTTGGCTCGTTACTTTAGTTTTTACAAGAGGTTGTCATGTCGGACAACAGCGCGGACACGCGCCTCACACCGCGAGCGGGTGCGCGCGCCACACGGAGAAAAAAGTGAGAGAAATGAAAAAGAGACAAGCTGTCCCGCGGATAACCAGCTGAGATTGTGTGTGAGAGTCTTTGAGAACTGTAAGTCGTATAACTCATGTTGTCAGTTCATTAAGCCTGTTATTGGTCTATAGTTCTTCACATTTAAAGTAAGTTAGCTAGTGGTTTTGGTGTGTTCTTCACCTGTTAGCTAGTGGTTTTGGTGTGGTCTTCACCTGTTTGCTAGTGGTTTTGGTGTGGTCTTCACCTGTTTGCTAGAGGTTTTGGTGTAGTCTTCACCTGTTAGCTAGTGGTTTTGGTGTGGTCTTCACCTGTTTGCTAGTGGTTTTGGTGTGGTCTTCACCTGTTTGCTAGAGGTTTTGGTGTGGTCTTCACCTGTTAGCTAGTGGTTTTGGTGTGTTCTTCACCTGTTAGCTAGTGGTTTTGGTGTGGTCTTCACATGTTAGCTAGGTTGCACGTTGGTCTTAATGAAGCATAAACAGTTTCAACAGCTTTATTCGCATGAGTTTTTATTTTTTTGACCAAACTTCAGATACTGTAATTCAGTTGACAAGTGGATGGAAACTTAACTAGACAGAAGTCGTCTCCGTCTGTTTTAACAGACACACCTGGGGTGAAGTTGGAAACCAGAATCAGCTTTAATCCAGTCCTAATCTAGTTCTCAACTTTCACATCATTTCACTGGAGTTACCCTTATTATTGTTTACGTCATTAATACCATATTCAATCTAAATGGATGGGAATACATCTACTGTACGTTGCATTTGACGCACGACTAAGACAACTCAACAGATTCAGCATTCTGCAATAATTCACCGCAAATCATTGAGGCTTGATGGCGCTAACGTTAGCACATAGTAGTATGGATGGTGTTAACGTTAGCACATAGTAGTATGGATGGTGTTAACGTTAGCACATAGTAGTATGGATGGTGTTAACGTTAGCACATTGTAATATGGATGGTGTTAACGTTAGCACATTGTAGTATGGATGGTGTTAACGTTAGCACATTGTAGTATGGATGGTGTTAACGTTAGCACATTGTAGTATGGATGGTGTTAACGTTAGCACATTGTAGTATGGATGGAAACATGATTGAAAATGAAGAAAACAGCAAGACATTCCCATCGTCCTGAACCTTATCTGAGAGAGATGTTCGAGGCAGAAGGCATCAAGAAGGACTCCTGGCCAATGTGCTGGAGAACTTCTTCATTAATGTCTGTTTAATCATTCATATTTTAATCCTTTTATTTTATTTCCAGAAGCCGTATTTGAGCACACACCCTATACGTGTAGATTCATTAAAATGTAAAGGGGTTAAAAATATAAACTGGATCTGTGAATTCTCACAGAATCACAACTGAATTCATATCTTGCTAATAAGTCAGAATCTTATTAACCTGGAGTCCCAGTCTCTGTCATAATAATCATATATTTAGGCCTATTGGCAGACATCCATTTAAAATGTAGCCATTGCCACATAAAGACATGTCCTCCATGTCCACTGAAGTTCCTCAGCATCTCTCTAGTAGCATTTGAGTGCTCCAGGTAGCTTTCGCCAGGCTACTTTTACTTTTATACTTTAAGTAAATTTCCAAGCCTGTACTTTGTTACTTTTACTTGAGTAAAGAAGTTTAATCAGTACTTCCACTTTTACCAGAGTATTTTTTAACACAAGTATCTGTACTTCTACTTAAGTACGGAAAGTGAATACTTTTGCCATCTCTGATGCACTGTACTTACTGTCGAACCTACTCGTCTTCAGAAAATGGTAACAATTTGTTAGAGGAACACCTAACCTTAAATTAGGCAATAAGAGACCACAAGTCATCCAAGTCTCATATCAAGTGCACTGCCATACAGCTGGCAAAGATGGGACCCCAGGACCAGATTTTGTCAATAAAGGCTTTGATTTTTTTCCCACATAACTTTTTGTTTGCTTATATTAATAAAAGATATTTTAACAATACAAAATAATGTACTGAAGCAATTGAAAATATGCTAGTGAACTTTCTTTTATAAATTTGAATTCCTGAAAAAGTGGCTAGTAAAATTGAGCATCTACCAGCCACTGTGGCTGGTGGGGAAAAAAAGTTATTTTCTCTAATAAAGGTGGCCAATTTTTAGAAACCTGTCAGACTGTAATGTCATACACCATACCTAGTAAAATGGCACCTGACTGTATGATGTGTGTCCCCACTGGAGGTCATATCCCATCTGTCACTCTGCTCACCACCATCTGTCTTCTCAGCACATACATTTTACATTGTTAAACCATGTATAATCAGGGTTCGTTTGAGTAAGTGAAATACCCGGTGATTTAATGGCACCGCTCTTTTTACACACAGTTTAACAACAAAACGCTGAGTGAACATAACTAGCTATGTACCTAGTAGTCCACTGTAAGGTTGAGGATGGCCTTATATAATATTTACACTATTTATTTACTATTCCAGTAGATACTTGTGTATGAAATAAATTTTGTTTTAAATAATATAGGCTATTTTTCAGGCAGGTGCCTGTTTGCTGTCAAAGTCTTCTAGGTTAAAAATAGAATTACAGGTTGTTGTTACTGTTTCAGATTTTGATCAAACCTTGTATATATTAAGAATTTGTCCCAAAACCAAGGCCTGTAAAATAGTTCTGTTCAAAGTCTAGGAAGACAGTGATACATTTTGAAAAATAAAACTTGTTTAGCTTAAATATCTGATCATTTTGCTATTTTGTTTTTGGGCTGTTTATAGCGTTATGTCTTTTAATATGACGAAAGCACTGGTATTTCATTTATGGCGGTGTAAGGTGCTGGAAAAAGCTTTAAAATTGACCTTAAAAGTGCTTGAAAAGGACTTGAATTTGACCTTGACAGGAAAAGGTGTACGGACCCTATATAATGCAGCAGAGATCTCAAACTGTGTAGCATGGGGGAAAAGAGTCTGCACATTTTTGTGCCTTACAGTTTGCTCCTTCGTTCCATGGTAACACAATTAGCTTCATTCCTGACAGTTGTAGCATGATGTCAAAATTGTTCATTTTGATTTAGTCAAGCACACACACAGTCCATCTCCAACGTAGAAGTGTGTTCTTATTTTGTAGTGAAGTCTAGTCAAGACATTTTTCTATAAACTCTGTAATATCCACTTTCCACCATTACCAACTTAAACCAGAGTGAGCTCTTATCAGCTGTGATGTAATCCATGACACACAGTGTGAGATTTGCACTGATAGAAGCTCTTTTTTTGTTTATAGCAATTACACTTGTGTCTCAAAATTCTCCCAATGATTTGTTAATTCCAATAAGCACCACTGAGCAGAAATAAGATTACATGCAGCGGCAAAATTGCTTAATAAGAGAAAAGAATTTGGCTTATAGCGTCTTTAACTGAAGTGAAGACTTCATTTATTGAAGTTAAATGTTGTATGATGTAATGAACTTAATTTCTGTATAATTGACGTGCCTCAACATAGAAGAATAGAAAAGTCTTTGTCATTGTACATGTACAACAGAATTTAATGCAGTCGTCTCCATGCAAAACATCAGTAAAAGTGCAAAGCAGGAGAAACATATATACAGTACATATATACTGTATGTATATATACTGTATGTACATACATAAGAGTCTCTATGTATATACAGTACGTCTCCAAAGTCACTATACAAATATATAAAGATGTAGGTCATTTGTTTAAAAAGGAAAGTTAAAACACAAAGCAAATGTGAAAAACTTACAAAAATGTAGCATTTTGCATGTTACTCTTGTGTTTTTATTAATCAAACTAGTACAGTGCACGTTCAAAATAGGCCTGTTTGGAACAGGCCGATTGCTTGGCCTGCGGTATTGCTAGCTTGCTCTGCAGAACCACTGTAACCCAAAATTACTTACAAAAGGGCCACAAAGCACTCAGCAACCACACTGTATGCCCTATAGCCCACTACTGACTTACTGTGTTCTCCTTCTTCAGAGAAAAACATTGTACTACCACATTAACCTGACAGATGTGGCAGATTCACAAATACTCACAAAATATCACAATTAAAATGTGGAGCAACCCAACATTTGCCTTATGGATTGATGGCGGTGCACCAGTGCGCCACCGAATCTGGCCCATAATGTGAACAATCAGCAAATATCTGCGTGTGTGCGTGAGAGCAGAGAAAGAGAGAGAGACAGAGGGTTTAGAGGAAAAGGTGGAAATGCAAATAAAGAAAGCCTTTCATTAACTACAGTTTAATATTGTCTTTTTTTTTTTTTTTTACAATATTGCGTGTTGAAATCGCTACAGTCTTAAATGACGTGTTTAATGACAGCGGTGCTGTCTTGTCACATAGCCTATCGTTAATGAATTTAACACTTCAGCAGAGTTGTTAATTTCCATACTGCGGTTAACGTTGAACTATGGATTTAAGTCGCGGGGATATTTTGACAACGGTAATGTTATTATTATTATTACATGACCCATGGTGAGGGTTTGTCTGCGTGAGAAGAGTGAAGGGGTGAATTTACAGCTCACAGCGACTGAATGTGATATAGTGTCTCTATGATCGAGTGTCAGCAAAAATGCCTTTTGATTGAGTTCCCTCTAAGCGAAATGATCAGAGTGAATTTAAGTTGGGATTTTATTGTGAATTACGAATCGTTTTTATTGCATTTCCTCTTAGCAACCCACTGAGTGGATTTAAGATGGCCCTTTTTTTTGGAAGTGTAGACATGGAAGAGTCAGCAATTTGGAATCCTCTTTTTTTCCGCGTTCTTTTAGTTTTATTCAAAGTTCAATATCCGATGCTGTCCAAAGTAAGCCTGATCCTACCATATATTATATTATTATATTTGTACTGAGAGTCTGGCCACTCTCCGACAAGTGTTAACTTCCTTGAAGGTGGGTACTCTGTTGAAGTTTAACACTACTGGACTACCATAACAAATTGCTAACGTTTGGTTGTAACGTACTGTATATCATGTGCATGTGCAACAAGAGGGAAGACCGACAAGGCATATATTTAGCTTTAGCATCGCTAGCGTTAGCTAACTCCTTCACCACTAATAATGATAGTTTTTAAGATTCCATTACATTGAGCTATGTAAACAAAATTCTATTATTTATTTTTTCAACAGAAGCTGACGAACTTCTCAACTGTCAAACTACTAGTTTGGACTCCACTAACAAGACCTGATTTGTTAATTAAAGAGCTTCAGAGGAGCTGATAAGCAGATTTTGTCACCTTTCGACAGAGCCAGTCTAGTTGTTTTCCCCTGTTTCCAGTCTTTATGCAATGCTAAGCTAACCGGCTACTTGCTGTAGCTTCATATTTAACTGTTATCGATCTTCTCTTCTAAATCTCGTGAAGAAAGCAAAAAAGCACAGTTCCCCAGATGTCAAACTATTCCTTTACATGTTGTGTAACACAAGCATCCATACAATAGTTTTTCCTAAGTAAAATACCGGCTCAATTTGGCAAAATTAAGATTTTACTCTCAGACCTTGTTTGATCATGAATACATGTGAATCTAAGCATTTGATGCCAGGTATCAGGATTACGGTCTGATATTGGTTTTAATATCACAATGTGTCAGACAAATAAAGAAAAAACCTGTATATACATCTTAAATCACTGGAGTTAAGGATGCCACTTTGGGAGTTTGTGTGTGCTTTGGGGTAAAAGTAAGTTTGTGTGGATGAGAGAGAGAGGAAGACATCAATCAAAGCTCATTTCAACCCTTCTCATATCTCTCCTAACCACACACATTGAAAACACCAGAAACAAATCCGCTGCCAGAGAGAGAGTGAGTTATAGAGCGATAGAAAGATGATGGGGGAGAGGGAGAGTGATAGCAAGGGAGGACAGAGTGAGAGAGAGTGAGAGAGCACTTTCTATTTATAGCCTGTGTGCCCGGAGAGGAGAAAGACTGTTCGAAAGCACACTCGGTGCATATGATTTTGTTCTGCAGTACACAGGCTGCTGCTCTAAAGATGCAGAAACAGAAACATGCCTTACAAATGATATACCATGTGGGTGGTAAGAAAGGGTCATTACAGGGAAAATGGACGTTTGTTTGAAAGGCTGATAAAAGGAGGAACATGATTGGTCCAGTAATCATCCACTTTCTCCCCCTCATTGCCCTACATGGAAAAAAATTACCTCTATGTACTTTTTCCTGCTGGGTGTGTGTTGATCATGCAGGCACACTGATTCTCCGCATGTGTTCCAACCATTCACTCTCTGACAGTTCACAACATTATTTAAGTGATTAAAGCAACTATCAAGATTCATGATAGACAATTCTGTAAATGTGCTTTCAGCTTGCTTACGCAGCCTTCAGCCCAAAAGGTTCCCGCTGAGATTTGGAAATTATATTTCGCAAAAATATTTCACAAAATATGACATGTACACACAAAAGGAGTTCTATTTTAACAATGGTTACACTGGTCTGTAATGTTAACTCGTCGGTGTACGGAGCACTGTTGTGGTAAATGCTAAAAGCCTTTGCTTAACAGAGAAGATTTTAGTTGGTTTCCCTTTTAATACAACAAAGTTGTTTCCCGCAGTGATTGAGTTAAGTTATCTGTCGCTCAGAGCTGGAGTTACAAACGTATCATTGTTGGTGAAAGTCAATAGTTGTGAATTGGTCAGTAAAGTAATATGGCATGAAGTGTTGTCTTTGTGTTTGTAATACAACATGTTAATAAATGAGTTTTAGCAGTGCTTGTATGTTTTATTTTATTACCTTGGAAAGAGCCAAGATAGCTGGTTCCCCTTGATTTCAGTCTTTAAGCTAAGATATGCTAATCGCCTCACACTTCTAGCTTAATCCTGAACCGCAGTTGTGGTCTCAACCTTTAAATCCAACTCTTAGAAAGAAAGTGAATAAGCATATTTTCCATTTTGTTTCATGCCATATTCCTTCTAACATGTACACACACACTTTTCTTGCCTTTGCAAACTTGCTGTCTCTTTAACGGAGGCTGGGTTAGTACCCATTTATTTCCAGCACTTCTCGATGGGCCCATAAATAGAGCAAACACACATTTTCTTGTTCTTCTTCACCTCTGTGTGAGGTGGTCTGGTTTTGACATACAGGTGCTTTTGTTAATTCCATGCCTACAAGGTCTACCCAATGAGGCTGTTCATGCAGGAGCCACTCACATTGCAGAAGATACATTGTTGTGCCCACACACATGCTTACCTGTAGATTAAAACAGTGTTTTACTGCTTGGTCTTATGTGCAGAGCTTTGGTCTGCCTTATCTCACTGTCTTGGGGTTACATTATGCTGCGTTTAAAAATTTGGTGCATGTATGCCATTTTCCAAGTTATTAAAAAAGTCTCTCCTTCCTTTGTCTCCCTCTCTCTGCAGCATCAGACAACAGCCAGCGATTTCAGGAGACGTGTTTCGCCTTTGCATTAACGCCACAACAAGTCCAGCAGATCAGCAGCTCAATGTAAGATGAACATGGCTCTGTTAGTGCAGGATGCTGTTTCTGAATAATTCATGAATGTACATGGTTACACAGATTTGTGGTGATATATTTGTTTCTGTGCTCAAAGGGACATCTCGGGGACCAAATGTGATTTCTCAGTTCAAGTTCAGTTGCGCTTTTGCCTGTCGGAGACGAGCTGTCCTCAGGAAGACCATTTTCCACCCAATCTGTGTGTGAAAGTCAACGGGAAGCCATGTAACCTGCCGGTAAGGAGCTCCGCATTAATCACATAAACAACCAGCCAAACATGGCTTCTTTGTTCTGCTACTGTGTAACTAAATCAGAAGAGTGACAGGCTTTTTTGTTCTCTTGTTCCACCTTTTGTGCCTTGTCCCTCATGTTAGTGTTCAACCCATTTTCAAAAGAATTTAACTTTATAATATTTCCACAAAAAAAGCTAATTTTCATAATTTTCCTTTTAATATTCATGTCTGACATCTAGGGTTATCTTCCTCCAACCAAAAACGGCGTAGAGCCCAAGCGGCCCAGCCGGCCCATCAACATTACCTCACTGGTCAGATTGTCCACCACAGTTCCCAATACCATTGTGGTGTCGTGGACCGCTGAGATTGGAAGGGTAAGAATCAAAGTGTCACGGTTTTCTAACAAGGGACTCCTGACGTTTTCATAATCAATGATGGTTTTGATAAGTAATACAATAACTTATCAAGTAAAATTATTAAGCATTTGCTGATGAAAAAAAGTCTGACTCTTTGCATGGTGGTTTTCAGTTTCCTTTCCTTCTAAACTGAATATGTTTTTGTTTCGGGATGGTTGTGGGAACAGAATAGATACATTTGGAGATACTCTGAGCTTTGATGGTTTATGACAGGCTTTTTTTGGTCATTTTAAAGACTTTATGTTTAAAGAATAATTGATCATACTCATAATTATTTGCCCCCTGATAATCATCTTTAATCAAATTTATCTCACAATTATGCTAATTAGACGTTATATATATTAAGTTATCTATATGGACCTTTCTGTCTGCACATATTTTATAATGCAATATATTAATATGAACTCTTTATCTTAAAGAAGTTTTTGAGGAAAATCCATGTGCTAAGCTAGAAAACAGTCTAGTTTGAAAGAAATTTTAAAAATTTAAAAATTTTTAAATTAATACATTAAAGGGATACGAAAATGACTTAAAGTGATGGTATTGTAGTAGACTGTATGGTTTCTTGGCATTTATATGCTGGTATGTCTATATATTAATATAC
>NC_048407.1:11478214-11480985 GCF_013103735.1 Etheostoma cragini | reverse complement strand
ATTTTAATTATATATGTATGCAGGAATGCATGTATATAAATCTTTTATTTTAATGTTGTTGTTTTTTTTGTTTTTTTTATGTTCAAATAAACTAATAAAAGTAAATGTAGACTTATTGTAAAGCATTATACTTTGATATCAACCGTGTGTGTGTGTGTGTGTGTGTGTGTGTGTGTGTGTGTGTGTGTGTGTGTGTGTGTGTGTGTGTGTGTGTGTGTGTGTGTGTGTGTGTGTGTGTGTGTGTGTGAGACATGCTTGTGTGTAGGAAGCAGTTTAATGCCCAGGAAGTGTGATTTCTGGCCACCACTGTGTTGAGTTCTTAGAGCCAAAACAGCTTTAAATGGTGGTGCAGAGTTAAATAAAAACATTAAACCACAACTTCAGGGAAGATCCGTCCATATAACCCTTTATGTTCAAAATGCACACTCAGTGAAGACACTTGTTTTTAGACCAAATCATTTTGTTAATATGTCTAAAAATAGTCTTTATTATGTCATATGTTGACTTATATTGAGTTGGATGCAGCCTGACATTCTGCAGACGGGCAGTAGAGGAACCATGGGAATATTACCTTGAGTAACGCCGTTCAAGGACAATTTCGGACCTGGCCCACAACTTTGACAAAAATGCAAAGCAAAACATGTCTCTAAGTGGGATTTAAATGATCAGTTTGCAAATTTTGTACATTATTTTATGTGTTCATGTGTGTCCACAGAATTACTCCATGGCAGTGTACTTGGTGAAGCAGCAGTCATCCACAGTGTTGTTACAGAGACTACGAGCAAAAGGCATCAGAAACCCGGACCACTCCAGAGCACTCAGTAGGGATCGCCAAACTTGTTTTTTTATAAACTTATTTTTTATTTTCTGACCCAATATGCCGGATGGATGTTTACTTTACTAAGACGATTAGGCATTGGCCGGACAATTACTGACATAAAATACAACGTCTTTATAAAAATTCAGTGCAGTCACTAGCACAAAAATATCTGGCTTCATATTATCCTACATATAAATTACCCATAATGAGTTTCATGCAATGATGTACAGTATACACATTTTACATTTGGGTATTAATGAGCACAGGTGTCAGATCATGAATGGATATCAGTAGATATCTAAAGTTGTATTGTTGGATCCAAACTATTTTTGAGTATGAAGATATCTGTGTGCAATATGCATAGATGTTTTGTTTTAAATAAAGTGTATATTTAGTGTTTTGTGCTGGTGCTGAAATGTGTTTTTTTGCTCTATATCTTAGGTAGAAATACTTTCTGCCTGTTTTGTGTGCAACGATGTTTAAAACTGTTATAAGCTAAGAAGACATGCTTAAGATATCAACACACATCCATTGTCATGTGATTTATACTGTATGGGAAGTAATAAGCGTCAGGTGCAGAGGGGTCAGCCCCACACAGCATGAGGAGCTCGTGAATACATCATTATTCGCTACCTTGATATTAAACAAAGGATATTAAAGGAGCATGTCTGCTGTTTGGCACTCACTCACATGTGTGTGTTTTGCTTCTTTTCTGCAGTCAAAGAGAAGCTAACAGCAGATCCAGACAGTGAAATAGCCACGACCAGCCTTCGAGTGTCGCTGCTCTGCCCGGTAAACATGCTCCCTGCTCCTCATGAATTTAAGTCAGTGATTAGAGATTCAGGCATGCCAAGACATGTCTGTCCATTCCTTTTCTCTGCATGCGTCTCAACATGCCCATGACTTCGGGTTTGTGTTCGTGATCTACCTGTCAAATTGTCTTCCCAACCCCATGTCACAAGCCTTTTCCATGAGGGTTTGGCATGTTTGTGGCAATTATGCATCCCGTATACCCTCCATCCCTGCTGTGTGTGTGTGTGTGTGTGTGTGTGTGTGTGTGTGTGTGTGTGTGTGTGTGTGTGTGTGTGTGTGTGTGTGTGTGTGTGTGTGTGTGTGTGTGTGTGTGTGTGTGTGTGTGTGTGTGTGTGTGTGTGTGTTTGTGTGTGTTTGTGTTTGTGTCCTCTTCACACCCTGACTAAATGTGTGTGCACACTGTGCAGCTGGGGAAGATGCGGCTGATGATCCCATGCCGGGCCCTGACATGCTCCCACCTGCAGTGCTTTGACGCCACACTGTACATCCAGATGAACGAGAAGAAGCCCACCTGGGTGTGTCCTGTCTGTGACAAGAAGGCTCCCTATGAACACCTCATCATTGACGGGTAAGTCCCCCGGCCCGGCATCTCCCCATCCTACAGATGAGCTGTTTGGAAATAGCACATTTATACACTTTGCTTTGTGTATGTAGGAAACATACACACACACACACACACACACACACACACCACCGCTGTTGTGCGTTAAAGTTCATTCTTGACTTTGGAAATTGTAGTTTGAAGAAGAAAAATTAATTAAGGTCTGATTACTCTTCCACAGCCTTTCTACTGTGCAGTCTGATACTTTGTTTGTCGAACTCAGGACTTAAACACGCTGACATAAACTGACACCTTTTGAATTGTATTTTTTGAAGGAGAATTACTGCACTGATGCATCTCAAAATCTAGAACCATCTCAAAATCACAGAACCACTTACACAACTTGTTTAAATCTCATTTTGTGTAGGCTTTTGAAGGATTGAAAATCTATCTCATGGACATCCTGTAGGCGTGAAGGTGGCTCTGAAAAGTGTGTAGCCTGCCCGTTTGGGGAGGACAGCAGCTACAGTGGGTACGGAAAGTATTCAGACCCCTTTAAATTTTTCACTCTTTGTTTCATTGCAGCCTTTTTCCAAA
>NC_048407.1:11462436-11478114 GCF_013103735.1 Etheostoma cragini | reverse complement strand
TTTTGGAAAATGGCTGCAATGAAACAAAGAGTGAAAAATTTAAAGGGGTCTGAATACTTTCCGTACCCACTGTATAGTCAGCTTGGATTCACTGGAAAAACTGTAGGTCATTTAGTTGGTAAAAGCTTTTCAAACCACTCTTGCGGCAAACCCACTTTCCGTCATTGATGTGGATGCTCAGTATCTTCCTAACCCTGTCTCACTCCACCAACTTTAAAGCATGCAGGTAATGGGTATATAATATACAAAGATATAGGTTTGTTGCTTGAACTCACTGAAGCACATTGTTTATGTTAGCTTGTTTAGAGTAGATTCCGTGCCTTTATAAGTGGAAGGTCTTTTCCACTACACTCAGAAAATACAATTGTCTGTGTGTGTACATTTTCTTGTTTATTTGCAGGCTTTTTGTTGAGATTCTCAACAGCTGCATGGACTGTGATGAGATCCAGTTCAAGGAGGATGGCAATTGGGCCCCCATGAGGTCTAAGAAGGAAGTGCAGGAGGTGTCCTCTGCTACCTATAACAACGGGCTGGACGGTGAGACATCGTGAGGGATGATTGGGGGATGGGGTGGGACAAGGAACATAATTAAAACAATTAAAACAATTTAATTTGAATGACATAGACGTGGTGAGAAGAGAGGGAGTGCACATTTATATCCCCTCTTTGCTTATGCATTGTCAGTTTTAATTTGGTGAGGTATCAATCACGATGCCACTGAGTACACTGCCTGTCTCCATAGTAACAAACATACTGTATCTTATGCGAGAGCAGGAAAAATATGTGCAATTTAGCACATTCAGCAGTGCTTTGTTTAATTTTTTTTTACTTTTCAGCCTCAGAAAATCATAATCAGGAGCACACAAAGACAAAGTAATATGTCCCTGCTGCTTTCCAGGTTCCAGTCGGACGTCCGCAGGCTCAGATCAGCGGAGCTCTTCGTCGTCCAGCCACGGTGGTAGCGACAGCAGCAACAGCAAGAGAGTGGAGGTGATCGACTTGACACTGGACAGCTCCTCAGACGACGAAGGACCGGACTCACCACCTCCACCGCCACCACCACTGCCTCCCCCACCCAAAAGACCATGTCCCTCTGTATCCCCGACCTCGCCACCCATCATCAACAAAGGGTCAGACACACACACACACACACTGTGGTTTTGTATTTCATTAAATGGAAATGAGGCTTAATTCAGCTGCTCCCATGGGTAGTTATGTATAAACGTGTTAAATGATTCATGAGTTCTGCGCTCAAACACACAAGTTTCTTTAACTATTTAACCTCAACAGCGGTCTCTGTAGAAAGCCAAGAGTGCTGACTAAGAAAGCTCTGCATCTAAACTGGGTAAATGAGCGGCTTTCCAAAAGAAAAACTCAACGCTGAGGATGTAGTTGAAGAAAAGAAATCTAACAGCTGCGTTTTCTGATAAATTAAAATGCATGATGTGCATCTGTGTGGAAACTTCTGCTGCTTCATTTGACTTTAATGAATCCTGTGACTGTCAGAGACTTGTGTTTCGAGGTGAGAGGAGCAGACAGCGCGCCCTGTGACTTACCAAATGAATGTGACATAAGATTTACAAAAAGACAGATTAGAGATTAAGTGTTCTCTTCATCTCTAAACCTCCTCCTATGTATCTGCCTTCAGAGTGTTGAACCTGCACCACCAGGCCTCTCCTGTGAGCCGCACTCCCAGCATGCCAGCCGTGGACACCAGCTACATCCCTCCCGTCCCCCCACTCATCCAGGACTATAGACCCTACTACCACACCCCCAACGACCTGTCAGGTATTGACAAACACACGAGGACCGGAGACGATTTATTGGGAGCAAATTGCTCAAAACAACAACATGACATTCAACACACACGCAGTAATGCACACATTTAAACTAGTAAAAGTTATGTTTCCAAAGAGGTCCATAGTTACATCATTACACTCATGGTACATGGCCAAGTGTTGTTCTAACTCTCCTAACTTTATTTCAATTTCTACTAAACATCCCAGTTTTTCTAAGGTATGAAATGTATTTCAGGCCGAATTCTTGGGAAATAATGTGTTTATTATGATCACATTACTATTCAGTGTACCTATACATCCATAAAAGATCATTACAGTGACTTTATAAACAGTCAGAACAAGCAGATACACAAAATGTGATACTGTCTAATTACTGTCTTAATGAACTTTAACAGGAAAACAAAATGCTAAGAATAACAACTGACTTTTATTGTTATTTACGTTTTCTCTATAATAGTTCTAATGCTATTCTTACCTCTGCCAAGGAGATTATTCTTGCGACTTGGTTTGTTTGTTAGTTTATTTATTTGTCAGCTGGATTACGGAAAAACCTACTGGCCCAATTTTCATGAATCAAAGGCAAAGGAAGAACCTATTAAATTACGCTGCAGAACCAAATTATGGGGCGTATACGCAAATAATTGTTTTCTTTTTTGTTAGTATTGTGAGAGAGAGCATGCCTTGTTCTTCTAGTTTATAAAATGCATCGGGTTTAAAATACTGATACACCCTCTAGCTGTGTAATAAGCCCGCGGCTACGTATTTATTATGTATATGCGTCTGCAATGTGGATTTTTGTTGATATTCACTATTGACTCTGCTTGTACTTGATTTCCAGAGTTGAACTTCTTCTCTTTTCTTCAAAGCGACAATCATCAGGTACGTACAGAACAGTGCACCGCTGAATTTTTTAGCAAGGTCCTGACCATGGGTCATTTCAAAATAATAAAAGGGCTCTGACCTTACGTGTAACCAAATATTATACTTATCCTCAACATTAAAAACAAAAGCAAAAGCTGCACTTAGTGTTTCTTGATGACAAACTTCCTTCTCTGCTGTACACAAAGGTCACTCATGCAGAGTCAAACATCAAAGACAGAAGAAGTGATATTTGGTGGAATTGTATGTAACTTTTCACACAATGTGCTGGTACACAGTTTCCCTGTGCCACTGTCTGTTTCTGTCTCTGTGGACTATTGAAGGAGACGTGAGAGCGAGACTAGAGCCTGACCGATATTGATACAGATTATTGGTGATCTAAAAATCTTATATCCCAATATATTGGCCAATATTTCTTTTTTTTTAATCCAGAGATGCATAATAAAACATACACAGATTTCCCTAACATTAGTTATCTGTGGTTATTTCTGAGTCCTCAAATAATATGATATTTCAGTTTAAAAATAAACATGTTTTATTGTCACAACAGAACATAGAAACATCAAAATATATGAAAGTTCTGATAAATAACATTTATAAAAATGCAAACTTAATATATGAAACTTAAAGTCCTTTGAACAAAAACACATTAACAAAAATAAATCAAAGAGTTGCCAACATGGACGTTGTAGAGTGCCCTCTGATGGACAAACGCCAACACTCATGTTTTAAACATTCCATATATTACCCACATTATAAATGCCAATACCCATAGTTTGGAAAATGTTATGATATCGGCCGGCTCTAAGCAAGACATTTGACAAATGATGGTCGGCACCCGGTTACTGGTGGGTTTAATTCTCTGAGGTAGTCAAACATGAACATAGATGTCTTATGATTTCTGATTCCCATATTTTTGGCGGACATATTCCCCGAGCCTCTGATCTTTGATACTAAAATGCACTAAAGAGATCCTCGCTAAGTGTCTCCTCTTAATACCTGTTCACAAATCTGCTGGGAGAACTCTTTAAAAAAAAAAAGGAAGGGACCCCTTTGCTATGGATGACATCAATTTTCAAGTTATTAAAATCAAGTGATTTTAATAACCATGTCCATAGTGATTGGTTGAGAGAAGAGAACATTAAATTCACTAATAGAATGTTTATTTAAGGTATTTCACACTGTTCCTTAAAGTTCCCATGACATGGTGCTGTGTGGATGCTTTTATTTAGTCCTTAGTGGTCCCCTAATACTGTATCTGAGGTCTCTTTTATACAGACCTTAATGGTCCCCTAATACTCTATCTGAAGTCTCTTTTATATAGACCTTAGTGGTCCCCTAATACTGTATCTGAAGTCTCTTTTATATAGACCTTAGTGGTCCCCTAATACTGTATCTGAAGTCTCTTTTATTTAGACCTTAGTGGTCCCCTAATACTGTATCTGAAGTCTCTTTTATGCAGACCTTAGTGGTCCCTTAATACTGTATCTGAAGTCTCTTTTATATAGACCTTAGTGGTCCCCTATTACTGTATCTGAAGTCTCTTTTATATAGACCTTAGTGGTCCCTTAATACTGTATCTGAAGTCTCTTTTATTTAGACCTTAGTGGTCCCCTAATACTGTATCTGAAGTCTCTTTTATATAGACCTTAGTGGTCCCTTAATACTGTATCTGAAGTCTCTTTTATATAGACCTTAGTGGTCCCCTAATACCATAGCTGAAGTCTCTTTCCCAAAATTCAGCCTTAGTGCAGAATTAGAGCCACTAGAGCAAGCCTTACAATCAGCTTTCCTTAGTATGTGCCATTTCTGTGTCTGTAGCTTTTGAGGAGGGGGGGGCAGCACCATTGGACAAATCTTTGAGTCATTTCACATATAGCATACATTTTTACCCTGCAGTTCAGTGATAGCCATGAGATCCGATTTACTTATTTTATTATAGCAGTTGGTGAGTATTTAATATACACTTAATGAACTCTTCAACAAAGTGATGTCTGAATGTCTGGTATTATTAAATTGTTTGGGTTTATTAGTGAGCTGAGGGATTCTTCCATTACCTTGGACACTATCATAACATGCTTTTGAAATGTTCATTAATGGTGTCTTTTTACAACGCTCTCAGAGTTCGGGGGCAGCTTTTATTGCTAAAATGCTTTGTGAACTGCTCAAAGACTAAAATCACACTTTTCAGGAGTTGCTCTTCAATCCACCAGTTGGGAGCTACATTTAGAGAAAGGAGGTTTTGTGAATTCAACCCTCTCTTTTGTTTTTTTTCTTCTGCCGTTCAGCATTACAGCATGGTGATGGCAGCAGCGGCCGCCGCTTCAGCGTCAGACGACCACGAGCTGCTTCTCAACCGCTTCCTGCCCTACAGCACCTCCTCCTCCTCGTCCCAGCTGTTCCTCGACCAATCAGGAGCCTCCTCGGCCCCTTCGCTGACCGCGCCGACCAACGGGGCGAGCAACTCGGGCAGCAGCAGCAGCCTGGTGTCGTCCAGCAGCCTCCGCGACGCTCACTCCACACACTCGTCTTCACACTCGGGCTCACACTCCTCACACTCACACCCCGGGGTTTTGGCCAGCCGGAGCAGCGCTGAAGCAGCAGTGGCAGCCATTTACGGTGGGATACCCGACGTTATATCGTTGGACTGACTCTAGAAGAGTCAAGGCTAAACTAAGGGTCCAGCTGCAATCCAGTAACAGGCTTTTTGACTGCAGGGTAAAGTTTGATCCAGAAACTAGACTGGCCCCGAGTCATAAAACTCAAAGTATTTGTGGAGTCATAATAACAAGACTGCCTCAAGAAGAGCATTAATATTCTTAACAGGCATGAGGGTTCCCTTCACCAGACTGAGAACAGTACTGAGTCATCACTTAAACGGGTCAGCTGTGGACATTCTGTTTGTTTATATACTGACTTCAGATCAGAAACCTGTCCAGCATGTGAACCCACGCAACTGCGATACTGGCACCAACCCGGCACAAGCGGCAAAGACGCTACCTGAACACAAACACAAAGGAGGACGGCGCTTTTTTTAATGAAAACAAGGAGTGGCACCGTGTACAGAGAACAAAATATATTTTCCTCTTTTACTTTTGTATGTTACATTGGGACATTTACAGTCTAATGAGCTGCTCCAATTGCTGTTTTTACGACTGAGGTTGTTTTGGTTTTATTTTCCTCTCACAAAGCTTATACATCAGCCTGTTGCAATGTGGTTTTTCCTCTCTTTTATCCAGCTTTACATTTTGTTTGCATTTCTTCAATAGAATCTTTAAATCTCTTCTTCAAGCTCTTTTTTTAAAATTCATATTGTATTATTTCCCTGTCCAATGACAGTAACACTGAATTTAGAGTTCATTCAAGTACTAATCATTTTTATTATGCTTTTAAGTTATGTATGATATTTAAACTGTTATAAATATACTATATATATGCATTCCCTTTGACCTTTAAGTTAATGCTGTGGGGAGTGTGTAGTTGGAAATTAGCCATTTGTGGTTTTTCATTTTCACTCATGATTTCCAACTCCTCACAAAGACTTTGCCGGCATTCAGCATTTAGAAATGAAGACTTTTAGACTATTTATACTCGCCAATTTACAGTTTTGAGCTGGAAGAGTTTCTTTTGTTTTCCTTTTATTTTGCACAATGCCAAAAATAAGATACGGTACCTATGAAAATGATCACAATAATCAAGAGTGCAGTTGAATCTGTGTGCCACATTGTTTTCAGTCCAAGTGTCCACATCTTCGGCAGGTGGTTATTGAGACACTTCAACTGTGTGTCCTTTTGTCTCTGGTTTTCTCAGTTTCACGGTTGTTGTTATTTTTTTTGCTTGTCTGTCAAAGAGGAATTACAGTGAAGGTCAAGGTAGAAGGTCACAGAATTTACTAAAAAAAGGTTTTGAACGACTCACTTTAACTGTTGGTGTTTCCGGTTGTAATTTCTCGCCAGTCAAAACCTGTCGATCTCCGAATGTAACGTTGTTTTGTCAGTAGCTAAAGACTATATTGACCTTGCAGATGAAAAAGGAACCTCATATAAGAATTCCATTTCCTCCTATAGAGTCCGTTTATTCATCAGAGAAGCTACACTTTTTCATCGGCAAAGATGGCTTCAAGGGTAAGAAACAACGGCTACAATGAGTCCTTCAAAACTTTCTTTTTACTAAACTCTGGGAACACAAACACTGTTCTCAATGCTGGAGTTCATTAGCCCCTGGTGATACTTGGAGCAAAGTTTCATGTTGTGTCCGGCCTTCTTAGTGTTTTAAAAATAGCGATCCTGATGTGATCATAGTAGTGCCCCTAGCTCTCGCATTCAAAAGGCCATTTGACCAAAAACATGTCAATCTTAAAAGTGGCCATTTTGTCCTAATTATGTTTTTAAACAAAGGTTTGACTTGGGTAGATTAGCAAAAAGGCCCTAGACTACAATTTGGCGAGAGTTACTCTTTAAAGGGTCACCCACAACCTCTGTCCCATCTCTGTCCAAGCTTGCTTTGAAGACTTGACTAGTGACTAGTATCTTTGACCATGTTGGTGTTATCTAGCGAGTTATCTTTTGAAAACTGCTTGCGTCAAAGCAATGAAGAGTGCCACAGTGAAAGAGGGAGATTGCAACATGCCAACCCAGACTGGGCTCAGAGCCAGCTGGTTGAAAAATGCATAACCTGTCTGTAGTTTAAAAACCTGCGAGTTCCTCGGTGTACAATGTGGAAGTGTCAAAGCGAGGCGGGGTACCTCGGTTCAGCTGAGTTTGCTCATGAATGTAGTGTACAATTTTAAGAGGGGACACACTTTTGGTTACTATGGGAGGTCGTCAAGGTGTGTCCTTGAAACTTTCCCCCCTTGCCTCTCCTTGATGTTCCACTTCCAGACATCTTAGACAGGCAGCTCACTTTAGAGCCTAATTATCCCGACCACCGTGAGATAATCACTTCTGACAGCAACCCCCATCCCCTCCCATCCTGTCCCATCCGTCAGCGACTAACTGGGAGACAACCCAAAATGACCCCCAACCCTCCTTCACTCCCTGTCCTTTTTCTTGGCATCTTTAACTTTATTCCCCATTCTTCTCATGGGAACCGACCCCCGGCTCTCACGCTAACTCCCAACAGGTCTTGTGTATTTTATGTGTTGTGCAGTATTTTATTTATTTCTAATTGTTGTTTTTTCTTATTTTGAATTATATTTTTACAAAATGTTTTGATTTCCATGAATGGGAGTGTGAGTCACTGTCCCTCGGGAGATGTTGTGATATGATTTAATTTAATATGCATTTTATTATTATTCTTGGGCGGCAGCGCGATTTCTTCAAAAAGGTAACGTTCAGTTTGTCTGGAAACACCTCTGTGTATTTTCTCGGGAGCTGACAGGAGTTACAGTCAATAATAAGGACAAAAAAACACATGGTTAATTAATATGGGCATGACTCATGAATATTTAATGTAGGAATTATTTCAGGGTGGATTGCATACCTGTTCCTCACCACGTCACTGCCGTAGGTTCATGTGATTCGCATTAATGGATCATCATTGGATTATTTCACAGTTACTTTCTACATGAATTTATATACCACTAAGTTAGCTGAAGTCCAGATGGATGAAACGAATGGATTTCGTTGAACGATGAATCCTACTGACTTTGATGATCCTCAGACTTCCTCTAGTGCCACCATCAGGACTAAATGTTGGTGTGTCCAATACTTTAAGGTAACAGAACTCATCACATTCCCATCAGCCTTAGATGTACTTCATGTTAAGCGCTGATTAGCACTTAA
Source organism: Etheostoma cragini (assembly GCF_013103735.1). Taxonomy (NCBI): domain Eukaryota; kingdom Metazoa; phylum Chordata; class Actinopteri; order Perciformes; family Percidae; genus Etheostoma; species Etheostoma cragini. The sequence continues at coordinate 11,469,653 of NC_048407.1, read as the reverse complement.
GCTAGCTAACACGCTAAACTCAGATGGTGAACATGGTGAACATTATACCTCATAAACATGAGCATGCTAGCATTGTAAGCATGTTAGCACCCTGACGTCAGCATCGAGCTGGTAGACTGAGTAAAACCGCTTCATATTTCTATTAGAACAGCTGCTGTTTGGCTTTCAGAGCAGCTGATCACATGCATGGCTCTGAAATGTCTTTTGCTTTTATCCCTGTCCAAAGAAAACCATGTATATACATTTGGAGATTTTTAGTTTTCCAGATACTTTAATGGGTTGAGAGGAATCTATTTATTACGCTAACTAAACCACAAAAAAGATGAATGGAATTGGTGAAAATGTGTGGTCACGGGGGAGAAAACTAGTTTTTCTTAGCCATTTTAACAATGCTGCTGTATGTTACTGGATTCCAGCCAGTTCGGTGGCATCTGAATTAATGTATGACGTAACTTTGAGTTCATTAACTGATGATCTATTGAGTGTACACTCACCCCATAAACTCGCAGTGACTTGGTCATATTGAGAAAGAGGAATTGACCCATCATACATCCAGTCGTGCATCAAATCCACATGTTATGTATTAGTTGTGCATTTACTTACTGCGTGTTTGTTCCTGGATTATAAAGGTGTTGCTTCGACTTTCCACCCTGATGATGAAGCTGTTGATCCTTTAGTTACCATCGTGTTAGTTTGATTGTCGATCACGAGTATTTGGATGCTTGTTAACGTGGTCACAGTTTTCTCAAACCCAATTTCATTTCATTTAAGATTCTTACCTCACTCATCATGATCATCATGAGACGGTGCAGCAGATCAGGCACATGATGTGAGAGAGCAGACCGTGTTGAATGTGTTTCTGTTGAAGGGCTCTATACATACTGAGGTCTATATGTGGTAATCGCCAGTCTAATCCTCCTCCAACTCCCAAGTTCCTAATGTTAAGTGTCCACAGTTCCATGCTGTGGCTCACAGTTGTTAGTTTTCTGAGGTAGAAGCTGGGGGAGGTTTTTTTTGTTTGAAAATATCAAATTGCATGCAGGGATGGATAAGCACAGGGCTGTTGCCATCTCAATCCCTCTCCAATTTGAGTCACACAGATGTGAACATGTGCGGAGAATATGTAGAGCAGTTGTTTGCTGCAGCATATGTGTTTGCAGGTGTGAGGACACTGGGAATAAGGCCACTTTTATCAGTAGTTACTCTTAAAGGTGTTTTCATAAATCTCTAATGGCAACCATGACGAGTAGCTCAACACTTGGTTGTCATGACCTAAAATAGATAAAAGGGAAAGTCAACATTATGTATATTATGTCTGTATGGAAACCTGAAAGTTCAGATCCAGTCGTGTTTGATGTCCGTTTGTATGCTTTTTGTGTGTCAGTTCAGAGCGAGAGAATAAATTAATTTATATATTTTTTAGAAAATGAAAGCTGTACTATTATTAAAAAAAAGGACTGTGGCCAATAAAGAGTCTTACACAACAGAAATAATCTCAAAGTCAGACTCAAGTCGACATCTGCACTCACTGCCTTAAAACATTCATAGGTTCTGTTTCACGGCTCCAATCCGAGAAAAATCATAAAAAGGCTTTTCGAGGAGGCCAAGGAGAAGACGGTGTACAGTAGACCCTTGTCGGTTTGTACAAATATACTAAGTGAGAAAAAAAATATTTATTACCTGCATTGGAAGACATTGTTTACTTATTGAATGTTACCTGTTTATGTAGAAAAGTTTAGATGTAATAAAATGCATTGTGCTAGTTCTTCGTGTGTTTTCCCTTATTTGAAACGATGGGGCCTGGAGGAACCTGTTACCATTGTAACAGCCTGTTACACTTAGAAATGAACACTGGGTGGCAGTCGTTTCATCCAACTTTTCCCCTGCTGTGATGATGCTAAACATTTACGCACGCTCTGTTGGTTATAGACGGTGCTTTTCTGGTTGTGACACCAGCTTTATATAACATGAATATTTGCAATTTTTAACTGCATTTTTATTTTTGTATTTAAAGTGATGGGGAAGCATAACGCTTCTAGGAGCCTGCGTTACGCACCAGACTAATGTGCGCCAATAAACAGCTCAACCCCGTCATTCCTGTCATGCTGTCAGAGCAGTGATGTTAGAGTATAGTGTGGGTTGAAGAGGATAGGAGGGAGGAGAGGACAGCAGGGTGGGGTGGACACAGACGGAGTAGCCTATGGTATGGCATCATGTACTAAAGTGGCACTCTAAGATCCAGCTCTATTTGGACAGAAATGCTTTATCTACTTTAAGTATAGACTCCTCACTGACGAGATTATCTGTGTAATTGTAGCCAACGTGAGCTGCTGACATTATGAATGAAGAAAATGAGAGCGCTTGTTTGAACAGGTCACTGATGGAGGGGGGGTGCTTCAGCAACCTGGAGGACATCGACGTGACAGCTGACGGTAGCCCGGTTCTGAGATTCCTCATCTGCCTTGTTTATTCTGTTGTATGCGCTGCGGGTCTGATGGGCAACCTGCTGGTCATCTTCTTCATCAGGGTCAAACAAGAGAGGAAGAAGTCCACAGTGAACTTCTTCGTGCTCAACTTGGCAGTGACGGACCTGCAGTTCGTGCTCACTCTGCCCTTCTGGGCCGTGGACACCGTGCTGGACTTCAGCTGGCCGTTTGGAGACGCCATGTGCAAAATCATCCTCTCGGTCACCGTGATGAACATGTACGCCAGCGTGTTTTTTCTCACTGCCATGAGTGTGACCCGCTACTGCTCGGTCGCCTCGGCTCTGAAGAACAGAACCAGGCAGAAGTCCTGTCCCGCCAAATGCACCTGCGCCATCATTTGGACACTGGCGACTCTGGCGACTGCGCCCACGTCCATTTTCTCCACTGTCAGCAACGTAACTGGAGAAAAACTCTGTTTGCTGAGGTTTCCTGGGGGTCAGTACTGGTTAGCAGTTTATCACATACAGAAGATACTAGTTGGCTTTGTCTTGCCAATGTCCATCGTGTCCATCAGCTACATCATGCTGCTGCGTTTCATTCGCAATCGGAGTATGAAAACAAGCAACCCCAAACGGAGATGCCAAGTCACAAAATCTATCACCATCGTCGTGTTGTCCTTCTTCCTGTGCTGGATGCCGAACCATGCCATCACCTTGTGGAGCGTGCTGGTCAAACTGAACGTTGCAAACTGGGACAAAGCCTATTACATAGTCCACACATATGTGTTCCCTCTGACCGTCTGCTTGGCTCACACCAACAGCTGCCTGAACCCGATTATTTATTGCCTCATGAGGAAGGAATTCAGGAACAAACTGAGAAGTCTGATATACAGAGGATAGTTTCGGAGATTTGAGAATAAAGTGATGACAAAGCGCAAAGTGCGCACTGCAAGAAATGGGCCTGGAGTGAGAGAGCAGACCTGTCACAAGGCACAATGAGAACAAGGATTATCATTTCAAGACTACTTACTTCATTCTGTTCAATGAATAGTGGGACTTGCATCAGCGCTTCTTGTCTTTAAGGGGTTGCATAATGTGGTACGTTTCAATAGTGAAACATTTATAGCTGGTTTTGGGCTTTGCGCGTAATTGCTAAGTTTGTGTGTGAATTTCAAAGCGCACTGTTGCTTTGCGTGTTAAACAACCATTAGGTGTGGTGTGTCTCTAGGCTACAGTAAGTGTGCGTAATTGCGCATTAGTGTGCTCGCATTATAATTGAACTGAACTGCGCTTTTGTGCTTTTCTGTGAAGGTTTTTGTAACCAGTGCTTGTCCAGGTGTGTTTACCAGAGAACCCCGGATGCAAACACCGCCCCCCTCCACCATCACAGCTCATGTGTTTAGGTTATTTACTACTATGACAAAATCAATCGTTTGGACACTTAAGACAACGAACTGTGTGAAATATGGTTGTTGTAAATACGCAAAGAAATGTATAACCCCCTAACCCTGGTAATAAAAATGTACTCAAGTCGTCACAACGATTAGTTTTTTTCTTTTACAAATAGATTATTAGAAATATATTCATAAAGTGTGCACGAGTCAAAATATACCAGGTGAAGACGTTTGTTTAGCTGGTGATAAGACCAGTGGAGGTTATAAACATAAGAAACGTGTCCTTGACGTGCACTTTGAAACCTAATGGGCTCAACCATTACTGAAGCGCGCGGATGGGTTTTGCGAGCGCACTTTGCATGGATGCACGTGCACACAGCGGGGTCTCGCGTGTGACCACATTCATATCAACAACAAGGCTTTTACAGATTACAGAAGCCTTTAACAGACCCCAGAGGTATACCAGTTTCATATCTCACGGGTTCTTTATTCTATCATTCCATTTGTCACAAATTGTCATCCGATTTCTTCCTTTTGACGTTTTTCTTTTCTAAATTTCTATTTTAATTAGTGTTTTTTATACCAATGTATGTAAGACTTCTTTGGTGAGTCCCCTGAACAGTCTTAGTGTCTTTCTGCTTGTTAGTAGCAGCACTGGACAAGGCATATCTATCAAAGTTTCAACACTGAGGTATAAAAAAATGGATTAAGAAACAGTCTGTTAGCAGGCTTTTTCAATCAAGCTTTTTGGTAAGTGTCACCTCAGTATTTCTAGTCCTTGCTGTTACTTCAATCCGAAGGGAAAAGGGTGTCGTAAAGATGACCACGTTGAGAACCCAATTTTAACAATAAAATGGCTCATAGTGAGAACTCCCACTTTCCAAGGACTGAGACTGTGATTGTAAAATCATCTCTCCAATCAGCCAGACCAGTTATATAAAGAGGAATGCTCTTGTGTGTGCCACGGTGTTCTCAGTGTTCTCAGTGTTTCTTTCTTCCTATTGAATTACTGCTTGTTGTTGCTGCAACAACCCTGAACCAGGAAACTAACGTGAATGAATGCAATGGATGAAAAAAGCAAGAAACAGACTACTTAATCATGCCAGCAGGGATAAAATACTTTCTGTTTGTTCTTTCATTCGTTTATGATGGTAAATAATGGCGTTCTTCCACTGCATGATACCTCCTCAACTCACCTCGACTCTACTCGCCTTTTTTGGTTTTCCATTACAACAACAAAAGTCCCTGGTACCTTTTAACAGGTACTTATTTTAGTATCACCTCAGTTAAGTTCCAAGCGAGCTGAGGCGATAACAAAAGGCGACGTTAAAACCTGCGGACTACTGATTGGTCGGAGAGAATCGTCACTATTCACTGAGTCATCATCGCTAACATAAAAATAGAAATAAAAAAATATTTCCCTGTTAAATATAGTGGAGTAGTATAATGTTGCAGAATATGGGAATACTTAAAGGAGAATTCCAGCCATCTTTTACATTAATTTTGATCATCATAAATGTGCGTGTACTTTCGATTGGAAAAACCCAGACCCAAAGTACAGATTGCTCCGCGCTACAGTTTTTTTAGGGGGAAATAAACCTCAAGACGTGACATGACCTGTCCTCTGGAGGACATAGCCACACCACTGCCGCTGACACGCAGCAAACCGTGGATTGTTTGTTGGGATGATTATCACAGAAGTCTGGTTGAACACACTCACCAGACGGCAGCTAGGAGCTAGCAGCTACCGACAGGATCGACATAGGGACCAGGGTAGGTGAATTTATACAATGTCTGAGTTGAAAACGCATCTTGTTGTGATGTAAGGGCCCTGTTCATGTTGTCCAGACATTTTAATTGCATTTGATGTCTGTTAGGAGGCACAAAGGCTCTCTAAAACATGCCCGGCAGCTGCGGTTTTAGCTCAGTGGAAGCTCGTACACGTAGCTGCAGATACTCTGTGTGGCCTGATCTGATTCAGGTTGACGTTTTTCAATAGAAAGTACACACATATTTATGACAATCAAGATTAATGTGAAAAATGGCCGGATATTCCTTTATGTAAAGTATGAGTACCTGCAAATTGTACTTAACCACACAGTACTTAATATATATTTTGTTATTTCACAACAAGAGCATCTGCTGACTGGGTCCAAGCTCCCAAAACTGATTACAAGATGATATACTCAAGACACATTATCAGAAATTCAAATAGTTGCACGGAGATTATAGAAATCATAACAACATATAAGAAATATTTAAATTATTTAAATATTCCTACATTATATTCATACATATATGGGATATTAAAAGGAGCAGTGGTAGCAGGCCAACGCCGCACAATCTCGACCTTTGATCAGCAAACTGAGACTGAAAGGTATTGCCCACATTAACATTTTATTATGTATCTATGTAAAGTACAAACTCTAAGTTTTTGTATACTGTTTGAATGGACAGCAACCGAAGGAAAAGAGTGCATCATGGAAGACAATTTATCTGCACTATGGCAGACTAGGTTCCAAACACACACACGTTTTTTCAGGCTTCTTCTTCAGTTCTTCACTTTATTGCAGGTGGCACTTTGTGACTCAGAAAGGCCACCACTTTCAAAAATGCACTCTGCAATAACTTACAATGGAAAACTCTTTGCCTTAATGTGCATCTGATCTTCTATGTGCGTTGTTATATTTGTATTTGCTATTTGGTGCTCTGTGGTTGTAACTGCTGGTGTTCTGTAGTCATAATATTTCAGTCTGTTACATGTTATGTTTATTTAGATTTGATGTCTCATCATTGAATGAAAATGTTTCAGTCGTTGTGTATCCTCCCACGTTGCTCATCAAGCTTCTTAACCCTCTTACCGTTGAACCATAAACTTGTCCTTCCACGTCAAAATTGAAAATGAATATTTTTGTGCTTTTCCCGATGTTTTTGTCACTTTTTCTGATTTAATTGTCACTTTTTTCATGCTCTTGGCGCTTTTTTACTAACCTGAGCTGGTTTAATAATAGGTTTTACATTTATTCTTGGAATTCATGGTCAACAAACCTCACTTTTATCAAATTATGTGTACGTCTGTAGTTAAAATGGCAGAAATGATGAATTATTTTGACTAATAGTTAAGATCAGAGGATGTTAATTGGATCACAGATGGGTATGTGTCAGAGTATAGTCCGGATACTGTTTTGAAACCATTAACCAAAATAATTCAAATGCTATAAGATTAATCAAAACACCCAAAAACTTCAATCAAAGTAATGTTGTATGGAATCATCCATGTTATTTTTGGGCAATTTGGTTGATAGAAATCCATATTTCTGATATCCTTCCTCTGGTGTTAGCTTTCTGCTGCCATCTGAAGTGTTAGCGGGTCATTTTGGACCCGTGTATTAAATTAG
>NC_048407.1:11351555-11462336 GCF_013103735.1 Etheostoma cragini | reverse complement strand
CAAATGTATGAAGTGCTTTTATGCATGTTAAAACTCAAAACGGGTCCGTCGGGACCCTAACACCATAGGAAGGATATAAAACACTTTGAAACGGGTCAACACTGGGACCTAACATACACTCTGTAACACTGAACCAGTGTGCTCCCCTTGTTTTATGATTGTTCCTCATTATATAAGTTTCGGTCATACATGGAGGAAACTTTTTTTCAATAAAACTCTGTGTAATTTGTGGAGAAAGGCATAACTACAATTTTAATTTAACTCCTTGTTTTCACTGCAAATCACAAATGGGTAGATAAAACAAACAGATGCATTTTCCAAGTCTTCCCCAAATATAAATCTCTTTCTGAACAAATCAAACTTATACTGCTTATACTAACTACAAACAAACATACTCTGAAATATTCTAACCTTAACTTATTTTCCATCTACTTATATTTTACTATAATAATTTAATATTAGTAACTTGGTATTTGTTATTCTATATTTTTGTGGGTTTGTTGTATGATAAAGTGATAGCAGTGAAAGGAAGAGACACAGAATCAGCCAAGACAGCAGGATGAAGAAAGTGGTTAATAATAAACACAAAAAAGGCAAACACCAACAAGAAATACAGCATAACTTTGTATTTATTTCTATGTTTAATCTTATTAGTTTTAGGAATTCTTGTTAATTTCCTTTATAAACTTATGATTATTTGCACAAGACTTCCCCGTGAATGTAGCTGCTAAAGAAAATGTCTGTGTGTCTGTTGTTCTTGGGGAGGCAGTAGTTCAGTCCCTGCGGGCTTGGCTAGAGAAACAGAAGGTCAGCGGTTCAAGTCCCCAAAGGACCCAAGCATGGAGTGTGGACTGGTATCTGGAGAGGTGCCAGTTCTTTCTGGGCCACTGCCCAGATGACCTTTGGCACCAATGCCCCCCCGACTTCTCGCGGTGCCTGTCCATGTAGCTCTGATATCTCTCCAACAAAGGTCCTGTTTGTGCATGTGTGTGTTTTTTTGCTGGTTTTTGTGTAATGTGTGAAGTAACAGAGTGTAAAAAATAAATAATTTCACATTGGGGATCAATAAAGTATGTCTTCTTTCTTCTTGTTGATATCAGTCTCTGTTTTCCCCTGGGTGCAATGCAAAAGTGCTCTGGATGTCCATTAATCAGTGTCGTGAAAGAGGAAGAAAAAGTCATTTTTGGAGATGCAGTGAAGCATTTATTTTCGGAGTGAAATGTTAATTAAAGGGTCAAAAGTCAGTTACGGGCTTTATTTGACAGTTGTTGAAATCTCTTGGACATATTTGTTCTGCCTCCCTTGAGTCTTTTTGACATTGTTTAATGATTAATTGTCGTTTCTCATGCAGTCCCTTATCAGTAATCTCTACTGGACCATCTCATAATGTGAAATGTGTAATATTTTCACTTTCCCTCCTGCCCAACTTTGGAAACGATGTTTATTGGTCTTGGTAGGCAACTTCATAATGACACTGTAGTCTGCCTGTCTGCAGCTGGTAGCAACTCACTAGTTTGTTGTTATAGTCTCTTGCATAAAAGCTGTAACCGTCTCTGACAGGAGATTGACTCTATTACTCATCTACTTGCTGATGTGGTGAACTTCATTCTGACTGCACTACTTGATATTCCCAGTCATTCTTTGCTTCATTTGTCATAAAATGGTGAAACGTTGAAAATATGATATCAGCGCAGGGATGTTAAATTTGATTTAATGGTGCAGAGACTCCCAAACATCAGTTTAAGATTATGGCGTCTACTCCACTACTCTAATAAGTAATCATTTTGGACAATTGGTGGTCTGTCATTGCTATTAAAAATACAAAGACGGTCAAATATAAAATTCACATGACAATGACAACGAGACAGTAGACTAAGTTCAGAGTTCATGAGAAATATGGGATCTAAAAACCAGGTCAGAGGCCACAAAAGGCTGAGAAACACTAGTGTAGTGACGACACAAAAAGGCCATCTTCATTTCTGTCTGTTGCCCTTAATTTACTAAGTCTAAAAGGCGTTTATGAATTTGGGAAACCTTTGGAAGTAAGGGATCATACTGTACACTCACACCCAATTTGATATTGAAACCACTTTTTTCCTTGCAAGGACAGATCAAGGGTTATGATTCATACCAGAGAGGGTTGCTGAGTAGGGGCTATTAGTAAAACCAGTAATGACAGAACAGCCAGTACCCTCTGCTGGGCCTAAGGATTTAGCAAGAAGACTGGGCTTTCATATGTGTTTTTTATTTATTTTTATTTTTTTATTTATCTTATTTTAAAGTTGTTGTTTTTTAAAGTATTTTGGGCCTTTAATTCCACAGGACAGCTGAAGACATGAAAGTGGAGAGAGAAGGGGAATGACATGCACCAAAGGGTTACAGGTTGGAGTCAAACACGCGGCCACTACATCAAGGAGTGAACCTTTATATATGTGCGCCTGCTCTACCAACTGAGCCAACCTGGCCACCCGCAGCCTGTTTAATGGAATCACAATCAGTGTTGCTAGAGTTGCTAGTTGAGGCAATAAGTCCACATGAAGCATGGCTTGCAACACATGTTAGCATGTTAACCAGAACAAATTTAGAAGGTGATAACATGTAAGCTTGTTATGGAGTAATTCTATCCTCCCCTTTACTTAAGTTTTTCACTTAAGTAGAAATTTGAGGTACTTGTACTCAAGTATTTTCTCTTCATAGTAATTTCTACTTACGGTCCACTACATTTCAAAGGTAGGCCTAAATATTGTACTTTATATTCCACTATTGTTTGAAAGTTGTAGCTACTTGTAACTCAACATAAAAACTAATACAACTTGCTAAGAGATTATAAATGATGTTTTATCATAAACTAAACTACTTACTACTAGCACTTTTAATTTTAAAACTTTAAATAAATTGTCCAGATCTTGTCTGATAATTGTTTTTCCGAGTTTCATGAGGAGTACCCTGAACACACCACAGTCTAAGCGGCAGGCGGGCCATTCTTCAGCTTCTCCTTCGCTTTTGGCACCAATGTCGGAGGTGTTTGTTTGTGCCTGGAAGAAATGGACTCTGGCAATGCTCGAATTTGATCATTCAGAGATCCGATCAGTTGAGTCTGTGAATGGCGCCAAAACAGGACCCTAAACCTAAATTTCAAGAAGGTCGGTACCGAGAAAAAGCACGGATGTTACCGTCTGGAGGGGGCGGGTTTGTTGTTGTTGTTGATGCTGCGGCTGCTCTAGCTCGACAATAGTATTCTCCAGAGAAGGAGAAAGAGCCACCGAGCCTTTATTATTGGCCAAATATGTGGGAAATTCATTTAAAGCATAACGTTACCCAAAATTGACACATATTTAAGCGTTGTACCTTAAAATGAAGCTGAAGGTGTAGCTAAAACAAACGTTAACACCAGGCTAACAGCCAGCTAGCTAGCTAGCATGTTATTTATGCAATGTATGAGCTAAACCTTAATTTACAGCCCCCGACACGTAAAAGAGTCGCGAAAACCATGTCAGACCAAATTACATTAGTTCAAAATTGATCTGAGGAACTTCATGGTAGTCTACAAATGGCTATATTGTGGTTATTTTAATGTTTTGCCCCCCTTAGTCCTCTCATTTGTTTTTCTGTTCTCGCAGGTGAAAGAGTCCTGTGCTTTCATGGGCCATTGCTTTATGAGGCAAAGGTTTGTTTCAACACTAACGTATTTAAAGTGATGTGTTATTGGTTGATTATTAACTGCAAAACAAATGTGTGCCGACGCTTGACGCAGAACTGTGTTTGTCTTTTGTTTTTGTTTTACAGTGCGTGAAGATCAACATAAAGGATAAACTGATTAAATACTTCATTCATTACAGCGGATGGAACAAAAAGTGAGCATCTTGGATTTGATACATGATTAAGTGCTGACCTTTGAGCACTTTTCAGGTGTTGTCTATTTTGTTAAATGTACTTATATGAATAGAAATGTATTCTATTGTATTTCTATGCTCTCTTATACATGTAAGATGTCCTTGTGTATCTAGAAAGGCGTCTGCCAAATAAAATTCCTTATTATTATTATTATTATGAATATTATTATTATTTCTACCACCTTAGAACCCCAGCTGTAAATGAAGGCAGTGAAAACCTGTTTTTACTGTGATAGAGTTTCAACGTTTTGGGTATTTTTCTCTTGCAGCTGGGATGAATGGGTTCCTGAAAGCAGAGTTCTCAAATATGTGGACAGCAACCTTGCGAAACAAAAAGAGCTTCAGAAGGCCAATCAGTGAGTTTCCATTTTTGTGTAGAGATAATGAAGAAGTCATTTGGTTAGACATCTGTTACTGTGCATGTATATTTTCCTCAAATAGCTTCAACATTAGCAGAAGAATATTACATCATTTGCATTTTGTCAATTCAACTTTGAATAGGGATTTACAAGTTGAAACATAGTGTTCCTGGCAGTAAAACATTTTGAGGGGATCTATCTAACAATGCTCACTCTTTTTTTCTTCCATTCCAGGGACCATTATGTTGAGGGAAAGATGAGGGGTTTAGCACCAAGCAAGAAGATTGCTGCTGTGCAGCAGAAAAATGTTGATTTGTAAGTGTTCACCTTGTTTTCCAGCCTCTAATAATCCAACATATTGTTAACATATCATGTAAGTAGAAATATTGTTGGCCTGACAGTGTATATTGAATGGAGTAATGCATGCATCTATACACTGAATAAGGGCCGGGCAATATATCAATGTTATATCGATACCGCGATATGAGACTAGATATTGTCTTAGATTTTGGATATTGTAATATGTCTTTCCCTTTTTTAAAAGGCTGCGTTACATTAAAGTGATGTAATTTTCTGAACTTACCAGACTGTTCTAGCTCTTCTATTATTAACCTTTACCCACTAAGTCATTAAACATTTCTGGAGAATATTTATCTAAAATATCATTGTGTAAATAACATTTTGTTAAAGCACCAATAGTCAACCATCCAATATCGTCTCAAATCAACATTGAGGTATTTGGTCAAGAATATCGTGATATTTGATTTTCTCCATATTGCTTCGCCCTTTACTGAATGTAGTTACAGTGCCACAGAGTATACATGTGTAATGTCATGTTTCACTTATTTTGGCCTTTTTTTTGCATCCTAGGAAAGTGAAAAAGGCAAAGCAGAAGAGTGAGTAAAACTTTCAGCATCACATGTTAATGGCAGCTTTAAAGTAATTTTTCTTTTTATTATCTAAAATCAGAAATTTTGACCGAAAGAAAAGTTAGTTTAGTCATCAAAATGGGTCAGATGACTATGAAATGGTCATCTGGTACTAGCCATTGGTTTTTTAGCAACTTCCAACATATCTAAGAGTTGGTAAAGATGTCCCATGAGTGTTAGATTTTAGATTATGTTTGTACTTTACAGAGAGCATTGAGAGTATTATCACATGTTTTTTCTGGCAGTGCAGACTAGGATCTCATGAGAATGGTATTACTCAATCAGAATACATGTCAAGTTTGCCTTTTTTATATGGTGATATCAGCTAATACATTTGTGAATTCATGACTTTCAATTGTGTCATGCAAAGTATATTTTCACTGTAGCCACTTGTCATATTTAGCCTTTTATCTAAAATGTGCTTGTGTAACATGTCCATGTTGTAAAGTAATTTGGAGACCCACTGAATCTGAGAAAAAGACATTAAGAGGTTGAAGTACTTCTTTTTTGTACATGTTCTACAGACTAAATAATGAGATGTTGTTAACCTGCTCATCCTTTATGCCCAAAAGCACAGTCCTATTTTGGGAACTTGTTATGGATCTGCTCAGTGCAAGAAGAGATTTATGCTGAATCCCATAGACTCTTTATTAAAACCTTCATTTCTGGCGGCCAGACAGATATAGAGGTTTACTCCTCGACGCAGCAGGCCCAGGTTTGACTCCAACCTGCGGCCCTCTGCTGCATGTCATTCTCCCTTTCTCCCACTTTCATATCTTTAAAAAAAACAACCTTAATTTTTACATAATTTATCAGCTGTAATGTGTCTTGTTTAGCCCCAGGGCCGGGTGAAGGCACCAGCAGCGGAGAAACGCCGCAGGGGCCGCGGAAGAAAAGGGCTCGGGTAGATCCCACTGTGGAGAGTGTATGTATCATCAGTAATTGGGAACCCTGTGGACACACATAAAGTTACCTACCTAATTATATTGCTTAAATAGTCCATAGCTTGACATTTTGTTTATGTACAAACCTGGGGCAAAAAATAAACTGCCTTTGTTCTAAGAAAGCCATTTTGACCACTAGGACACTGTACAGTCATAGATTCAAACCACAAGTGATTATTTGAATTAAATTCATGTTTGCCTCAGAAAGCAAGAAATGTTGGCAACCTTCAGCCAGCAGTAGAAGTACACATGACATCTATAAAAACCGGGGTCAACAAAAGATTACTCACGTGACAGTACCTCCGTCCTTGTAGACCGTTGAGGGTTGAGGCTGACTGCAGCACAGAAGAGCATCATTCTCTTCTAAAAGGCCTGCTGGCAGTTTCCAGCAGCGGAAAAAGTGTTGGCATACTGCCGTATTATTGTTAAAATAAAACACCACTTATTTATCCAAGTTTATTTGGCATTGACTAATATGCATGGCATCTGTTTTGCTTTATAAATCAAGATATTGATATAATTCCGGTGCCAAAATGATAGAAAAAAAATCACGTCCATTAGAAAAATTAAATAAGAACTACAACTGCAATTTTTAGTATTATGAATTATAATACTAAATGTAAATATATAATATGATGAAGTGTTGGACCTATCTGCTATTACTAGCGCTTTCCCCCCCTTTTTTTTCACCCTTAGAAAACCAGTACAGCAGTTACAGCAGCTAAAGCTGTGCAGTGTTATCTGTTCTAGTGTGCGTCTTTGAGAGAGGAATCTGAAATGTTCTCAACTGAACCGTTGACACTGTAGAGGAGAAGGAAAAAGCATTGCTGCTCCCAGACACCCACTGAAATACTCTATGTGTGCCCAGGAGGAGATGTTCACCAACCGTGTAGAGGTGAAGGTAAAGATCCCTGAAGAGCTGAAACCGTGGCTGGTGGACGACTGGGACCTCATCACCCGACAGAAACAGGTGGGGAAACCACATGCACACATGCATGCACGCACGTGCGCTGTAGGCAAGATGTTCAAAGCTGCTGTATTATGGACGTATGATGCTATACAGGAACTACATTCCTTTCAAACTGTACAACTAGACTGTACAACCACAGGGTTGTAGAACTTTTGTTGTTGTGTTATCGGTGTGTCTGTCTCCTACACGAGAACACAATAACTCAAACACAGTATGATGATCACTTTTTGTAGCAACTTGTATACATTGGCATATTAATTTTCCTAAAAACGTCTTTAAGATAAAGATTTCAACGTGTGAATGTAGATTTACTTCAGCTTTGATGAGTTGTGGATGTTAGAAAGTTTGTTCCACGGTAACATAAATGTCTGTATATTACAAATTCTTGCTTTAAAAATCGACATAAGTTGAATCATGGAAATTACTAATTAAAAACCTGTTTTTAATATTTAATGCTGTTGGAATGAAGCAGAGAGTGAAGTACTGTTAACACCAAAATCTAGCCTGAATTCTTTAAATCTTTTCAGAATGTAGATTGATTCCTTAACTTGAGTTTTTTAGAATTAGATCGGTTTAGCTCATGGTACAGTATACTGTGACATACTACCACAACACTGTGACAGGTTGAGATGCCCTTCAACGCAAAGATTTAGACACTATTGTAGTTCTTTTTAGACATTACTGAGCAGAATTTGCCATAGAAGCTCCACTGCAACAGGTGGTAGAGTTGCAAGTTGAGAATATGTGGAGACAGTTGTGCTTTGCATTATCTTCATAGTGGGGAACACGTTGACGTTTTGTAAATGTAGCTGACTAAATGAAGGTTTTCTGTTGCTTACAGTTATTTCATCTGCCTGCTAAGAAGAATATAGAGACCGTCTTGGAGGACTATGCAAACTATAAGAAATCAAAAGCAAACTTGGACAATAAGTAAGAATAAGCACCCTAACTTTCTTCAAATTATGTAAAAGTAGAAAAACATCGGCATCCCTGCCTGTGTCCAACTCATCATGCCACCTGTCTCACAACGTCGACACAATCTTGTGCAGCTTACCCCTTGGTGGTGCCACTAATGCATATTATGTACTGTTACCCCAATAGATACGCTACTGAAATTTGACATGTTTAAATACTAAATACTATAAATAAAGTATTTTCAATGTTTCAGCTCATTTACAGCAAAACATACATGCTACTGGCCATATTCCTAAATATGCAGCATTCTGTACATGTGTGGTCATTTGATGTTATTCATTACAGTAGGTTGTAAAAAAATTGCTAACTTGCTAAGATTAGAAACTAGCTTTAAATTCCAAAGTACGCAATAAAAAGCATGCCCAGTTTGATCTAAGTATTGGTGATGTACGGTAAAGCAGTCGAAAAGACTACGGATTACTCACATTTTTCTTTTCTCTCATCCTAGTTTATGACTGAGAGACAAAGTTTCACATTTCCAAATTTCTTTCCTAGCAGGTGAACACACCAGACTGGCCGACTTTCAGCTGTTTAACCTGCAGCACAGCACAACGAAAACCCAACGTTGACAATAACAAACCCTTTCCTATCTAAGGAAAGTTTTTGAAATCTGTACAATTTGTGGCTCCTCAAAGCTGCGATCTGTGATGTCACCATGGAAACTCTCTCCAGAGAAAAATGTGACTTTTTCTCTCCCCTCTACATAGGGAGTTTGCAGTAAATGAAGTGGTAGCAGGGATTCGGGAGTACTTCAATGTCATGCTAGGCACTCAGCTGCTGTACAAGTTTGAGAGGCCACAGTATGCTGAGATCATGGCTGAACACCCAGACATGCCGATGTCTCAGGTGTACGGAGCGCCGCACTTGCTACGCCTTTTTGGTAGGGACCCTGGACACACTGTGAAACACACAAATACACACTAGACATCGCCACAGGCCGTCAGCATGCATACAGCTCACACACACAGGCGCACACTGAGCCATGGCTTGGGGCTGAGTTACATGTTGGATTGCTTTTAGCGCCCACCTGTACTACTATAAGTGATTTGTGATTTAATCCTTTGAAAATTCTTCTCATGCAGGTGGCAGTGGCTGTGGGATTGAGTTAAATGTTGCAATTTTTTAGTTCTTTAGTTCTTTAAGTCTTTTAGTTCAAGCTATTATACCAATATTGTTGTGGCATTAACGATGACACACCAATGGTTTAATCGGTCCAAACACCCACACGAACACCACCAGTTGCCCAATCTCTGTGTTCTTGGAGCAGCTGCTTTATCTGCCTGTTGCCCCTCTGTCTGTCTCGTTCTTTCCGACTCTTGTGAAGCTAGTTCTTCAACCCTCAAATTCTAAAGGCTCTTCTGTGTTGCATATCTGCTCTATTCTCCATAATTACGTTACTCCAAGCTTCTTCCCTTGTGAGCACCTCCACTCTTCACTATTCACACACTATGCTCCGATCTGCACACTACTGTAGCCTTCTCTAACGCCACTACCGTGCAAGCCACAGGCGTTATTTTGTCCGTTTACATGTAGGTACATAACTATTGATATGATCATAACCACTATAGTGCTCAATTACCACCACACATGTTTTTCTGATCTTTGGGAAACACTGTATTCTATTTTCTGTATTAGCGAACAAACAGTTATTCCCCTTTTTCCGTGTAGTTTTTAAATTTAATATCCGGGGAAAAAGCTATGATATAATACGTATCACTATTGCAAATAAAAACAGCCTATTTTATTCATATTGGGCACCTACCTGGTACCTGGGCACTTTGGCTATTTTAGGTCAAAAGCTGTGTTTAATGCAAAAAAACACCTGTATCCCAGCTTTGCATTTACACAGTATTTTAAAATAAAAATGTTTCATTTATCTCCTTGCCTGCAGTCTCCTTCTGCATTGTTCCTCACGTTCTGTATGCCCCCCCCCCCCCCCCAACAGTTCGTATTGGAGCCATGCTGGCCTACACTCCACTGGACGAGAAGAGTCTGGCTTTGCTGCTTAGTTACCTCCAAGATTTCCTCAAGTAAGGTTCAACTCCCAACACACCACCAGAGACATATTTGGCTGATTCTCAACTGTAATGTTACATCCACATTCGTATTGGTGCCTTCAGGCTTGTTGCAAATACTCGCAACATGAAAATTGATTTTGTGCTCTGGAAATTATTGCTGCTGTGACGGATGTACACTCAACAGCATTTTATGACTCACGGATCCAATGTTTAGGTACTTTTTATTTAGATTTGATTTTATAGAGGCTTCTATCCTTCAGTTATTACAATCGTATTGTATTGTATGCCAGCATGACTTTGCCGACTGATTAGGATAACAAGCATTTGTAGAGATCAGTGTTAATGCAGTCTGATTATCAGCCTGAAAACCAGTGGCGTATCATCTCACAGACATATTTACACAGATGTATTCATTGTCCTCGTACACTGGGAAAGGCTATTTGGTTCAAACGTCTATGGACACCCTGCTAACTAAATACATTGAAAGAGAGAAGTTTCTATAACTTCTTTTATCCAGCTGTCTGGCGTTATGTCACTTCTTAAACAAACTTGCCATTTGTTGAGGGCAACACTCAAAGTATAGAAATACAAAGAGCAAAATGTTTCAGCAATTACCATTTCTGTCTCACTCCAAGATGACAATCAACTTGACATTTTCTTTAGGTACCTGGTGAAGAACTCCTCCACCCTGTTGAGTGCCACTGATTACGAGGTCGCGCCCCCAGAGTACCACCGCAAGGCGGTCTAAGAGCGCTCTGACCCCTCTCCCACAACAAACAACCATTACTACCCGAGTGCAAACGTGGATGAGACTTTTCACTTGAACAGATAAACTTCCTTCACAAAAGGTTTTAGGAGCTTGTCACAGTTATGAAGTAAAAAAAATAAAAATTAGGCTGACTCCTCTTTTCTCTCCCCTTTTCTTTTTATTTCTCACTTCTTTGAAAAGACACAAATGTATTTTCCGTCGACAAGTTACTGTTTCCACAAGCAGCTGTTTGGTGTTTTTGTGCATTCCACCTGATAGATATTTGTTACTGTCGCATGTTTGTATTTATTAGTGTTTCTTCTGCCACATGAGGTGCAATTTCTTGCTAGGCTACATGGTCAGCACATCAGCAGTTGATGATTTTGTATCGGTATCGTTTTTTTCTATTTGTATCAATTTGTAAAAACAAAACAAAAACATGTTTCTACACAATTTCTTCATTGCTTACTGTGTTTTCTTCTTATACGATTTCTTGTACTTTATTTATTGTCATCTCTGTTCTTTCAAGATACATTTTGCAAAGTGCCAAAAATGATGCAGAAACGTCTCACTGTGCCAACGATGTGGTTTCATACATGCAAAAGCATCCGTCATTCGTGTGTGTGTTTAGTTTGGGAAAAATATACCGTTGTGAAAGTAGCAGTAAAAACACAATTATCTGTTTTAACATCTTCAGTTGTAGTAAAAGTATAGAAATATTGAAGTAATGGCCCCTAATCAAATTAATAAAATATTTTAATCACAATTTTAGTACATTTACTCAAGTCTTGTACTTAAGTACAGCTTTGAGGTAGCTTACTTGTACTTTATTTGAAGTGTTTCCTTTTTATGTTACTTTATAGTTTTACTCCTACAACAATTCAGATGCAAATATTGTAGTTTTTACTCAGCAGCTTTAGTGAAGCCTGCTAGTTACTACAAAGATTCTGATTATTAATACACAATATATATTATTAAATTGCTATATTGTATATATACTGTAAATCAACTTATAAATTATACCATTATTAAAGATTAAGCTACCACCAGTAAATAAATTAATTAAAATGACCTTTACCATCTGCAACATTAAAGTAATGTTACCTATACAGAAAAAATATAATCTACTAATAATAAATGCATTGGAGATTTTAGGGGGACTTGAGCCGCCCCCCCCCCCCCCCCCCCCCTAAAAAAGGGCCTACAATCGCAAACAATTACAGGTTCAAAGGGCTTAAAACCAGTTTAATATCCTGTGTCGCCCTCACTGATGCTCTGCACCTGTAACCCAGTCAAGGAAAGGGTTAACAGAAACGTAGTGTTGGCCAATCGGAGGTGCTTGTGCCAGACTCCCGCCTTTGGCTGAGTATCTGATCCGTCCAAGGGAGAGCAGGAGCGCAGTTGGAAAGTTTAACGATGGTAGTCCCCAGAGAAGATGTTCTTTCATGGCGCAGAGTAGAACCAACACGGAAACATAAGCAAGCAAAATTGCTGAATGTTAGAACAATGTGTCAAATTGGTTATTACTGAGACTTATGAAGTCTCCGGTTTAGATCCATCATAGTGTTAATGGTGTCAAAAAACATTAGCTGACGTTGTTCAGCAGCTAGCTCAGAGATTTTGGGCTAATTAAATTACAGATTTAGCATCGGGAGGCCCTAAATGTCAGATCATAGAATCGCCCCTGAAAAAATTGATTTTGAAATGGGCCATTCTGAGCACTTTTAAATTTGTAATTTAAAGGTACCATGGCATGAACATCTCACTTTTGATGTTTTTAAACATTAATATGAGTTCCCCTGGTGGCTAGAAATGGTGATAGGTGTAAACCGAGCCCTGGGTATCCTGCTCGGCCTTTGAGAAAATGAAAGCTCAGATGGGCCAACTTGGAATCTTGCTCCTTTTGAGGTCGTAAGGGGAAAGGTTACCTCCCCTTTCTCTGCTTTGTCTGCCCAAAGAATTTGGCCCACCCTTGAGAGAGAGAGAGAGAGAGAGAGAGAGAGAGAGAGAGAGAGAGAGAGAGAGAGACAACATGGCTTTCAAACAAGCAAAGTGGCAGTTGGTCAAGGCCACACCCACAGCCTCCACCTTGCCCCCCCTTTCTCCTCCTCAAAAGCTACAAACTCAGAAGCCCATTGTGGGACTGGCTCTGGTGGCTGTAATTCTGCACCAAGGCTGAATTTTGAGAAAGAGACTTCAGATAGCCTATCCGACCTTTAATTATATATTTCGTAATGCAAAATGCCCTTTTTTGAATGCCAGCCTTTTTATTTGTGACAGAGCGTTTCTACACTGATATTGCTACTTCTACGTAGGTAAAAAGTCTGAATACAGTAAACGTATTTTCTTCTAAGATTTGGGTTAGACCTTGGGTTTTACTAGTAAGTTATTGAGTGTAAGGTTCATAACTACAAAACCACCAAAGTAGTTAAGCTAGGTAATCCGTGACACAACATACAGGTAACTAGTTAACAGACAGTTTAGTTAGTTAGTATCATTGTTTAAGATTTACTAACAATAATAATACCAGGTTGTTAATCGATGTGTACTTCTTCCAAGTGTTTCGAGCTTCAGGTACGCCTGACGTCACGCCAGGTTTTTCCTGTCCTGTCTTGTAGCCTACTGTCTCAGGAAGGATGGCTCCTACTTCTCCCAACGACACTTTACAAGGAAGTCCCGCCCTCCGACGTCGCCGAGTGGATCAAAAGTACTAAAACGGCGCATGCTTCGGTTTGATTTGCCCCACTGGATGTCAATCAACGTGCGAGCAGTGTTTGTGGTTAGGCGTCAGGTGAAACTCACTCTGGAAAAGAGGGGGCGGATAAAACGTACTTTGTCTGAACTTTCTGGAAAGTTGTATACTATTTATGAATTAAACCACCAAAGGATACTTTTAATACCGGAAGCCAACACTTTACAAAATGAAGAGCCTCAAGTATCGCTTGAAAAAGCACGAACTTAACATCACAGTAAGTCGAATACTATTGTTTTTGTATTGACTAGGTTTTGCTAACATCACCCGTCTCTTACCATTATATGTGTCTTATAAACGATGCTAATGCTAGGCGTTGTGTTTCAACCGACCGCCTGTCCCTAAACAACCACGTTAACCACGGTGGCTGCGGTGTGTTCGGAAAACACATAGCCAACAGTAAGCACCTGCACCTCTCCGCGAGTGGGGGAAGTGGCCTGGCACAGTTTTGTTATACTGGATGCATTCAGGTTCTTATTATGTTTTTGGTCCAAATGTAGAGCTGACTGTGTTGTTAAATTCATAAAGCGCGGCAGGAAAGAAAGTTCTTAAATCAGCGCATCCAACTCCTGCTGTTATCACCGGAACACTAGCTGACTGTGGTGCTTTTTAACCAAGGTTTCTATTGTGTTTCGTCAAGACATGGGAGTTACCTCACGACCCCTTGAAGCTGGGGTTTCAGATTTGGACCTTTCGTGAATGCAGCAGGTCATCTTCAGTTGTGAGATGTGAGTTCTCATTTCGGATGAAATGGTTCCAAAAATACATTATGTTACCAGTTTATTCAGTACACCCAAATCAAACCAATGGGGTATAATACAACAGTGGTGGAAGAAGTACTTAGCTCGTTTAGCATACCTAAGTAAAAGTAGCAGTGCCACAGTGTAGAAATACAGTGTTACGAGTAAATGTCGGGCTTTCAAAAGTTTACCTAACTGAAAGTGCATAAGTGTTAGTAATATTCAAATACCCTTTTAGTACAAGTACCAAAAGTAAAAGTACTCATTAAACACAATGGCCCATTTAGTAGATTGTATCACCAATGTATCACTTTAATGTTGGAGCTCGTAAAGGTGAGGCAGATTTGAATGACTTAATATACAACTATGTAGCTTAATTTCTGATTATACATTCTATTTTATTTGTTAATATTTTGTATTAACAATCATCTAGAAAGTAACTAAATGTTACTTAAGAAATTGGAACTGTAATGTCTTTTTGGAGACTTTGCTCAATTATTCTGGAACAATAACTCTGAACTGAACGGTTAATTCGTCTTTTTATATTATGGATCTACAAATCTACTGTGCACTGGTGTTTATGTGGATGTGACCCAATGTCATTGCTGATGTGCATCATATGTGAGGGTACTGCCATCAGTTAGTTTCTCCTTTGGTATCTGCCTGCAAAGAGAGGTGCAGTAGGAATGTTATCAAGTCATCACTAAGGCCTGTGTAACTTTCATGTCTGTTTCTTCAAAACAGCTTTCCTCCAGCTTTCCCTGAGGTAGTTCATGTACAAAAATAGCTGCAGGGCAAAAACAGTTTTTTTAGTGCATGAATTTTAAATGGCTGCCTCTGACTTCAGGCTTGACACAACCATCAACACGGATACAATACCATTTCTTTGCTGAAAGGCTTTTTTTCCACCCTTTTTAAAGAAGGCCAGATAGTTTACCACACACAGGTCCTCTGGCTTTGTGCCTTTCTCATGGTAATTGCTGGGAGCTGTAAACAGAGTGCAGTGGTGAACACCCACTGCATGTAGAAGGATTGTCTATTAACCCTCTAGGGTCTCTTTTTCATGGCATATTGGGGTCGGCTGGTTTCCTTGTGTAATTATGCTTGTATAACCTCAACCCATATTGATTTTTAAAGGTCCTATGACATGGTGCTTTTGGATGCTTTTATATAGACCTTAGTAGTCCCCTAATACTGTATCTGAATTATCTTTCCCAAAATTCAACCTTGGTGCAGAATTACAGCCACTAGAGCCAGTCCCACAATGAGCTTTACTTAGCATGTGCTATTTCTGAGTCTGTAGGTTTTGAGGAGAAAGGTTACCTAGCTCCTTATGACCTCATAAGGAGTGAGAGAGAGCTTTCATTTTCTCAAAGGCAGAGCAGGATACCCAGGGCTCTGTTTACACCTATCGCATAGGCATAGGCAATCATAGGCAGGCAGGGGGAACTCATGTTAATGTTAAAAAACCTCTAAGTGAAATTGTCATGCCATGGGACCTTTAAACTACCTCAGGGAAAGCTGGAGGTAAGCTGTGTTGAAGAAACAGACATGAACGTTACACAGGATGATGATTTCCTATTCCATCCCTCCTTGCAGGCAGATACCAAAGGAGAAACTAACAGATGGCAGTACCCTCACAGACATAGCTCTAGGTCTAATCTCAGTGACAAAACCTGCATGAAGACAAGTGTGTTTGCCTTTTACACTGTTGTCTTCAAAATGTATCTCCGGGTGAGGGATATAGTCGTATGCTGTGCTTTTGGCAAGGTATTGACAATCACAAAAATACTGTGTTGATCCCCCCCCCCGTGTCTCATTCTGCATGATGGCACTGCTGGCCCTGCAGGAGGACTAACCCCAAATGGAAGAATCAGAAGAGAATGAGACTTCAGGGACCATGACGGTGACGATTTAAATTCCCTAAAGCTGCGCTCTTGGATCTATGTACTGAAATGGGTCCAACGTGCCAGAACCGTGCCATCCAAGTGTTTTATATACATATACTCTGCAACTTTATCAATAAGGCTTGTTTGGATATATTATAGTTCAAGTTAAATCTTACCATATACCTGTAGGTCTGGTGAAATCGAAGCTGTCCCAGAATGCCATGATGCCTGTAGTCAGGTTTACCTACATTGTGCAAGAACAGGCCAAAATTATAATTTGATTTGCAGCAATTCCCCGAGCGTCAGTTTTTTTTGCCTTTTCTTCACCAGTTGTCATGATTTGGCATCACGAACGAACAACTGCCAGCGTTATTAACATATGCGGGCGTGTACAGGGCGGAATAATAGGCTGATTAACGTATGCACACTTGTGGGTAATCTGTGATTTATAAAGGGAACATTGCTTACAGATGTGTGTGCACACGGTTTTATAAATCAGAATTTGTTTGGCGTACGCCCTTTTAGGCTTTTGGGCGTTTGTACACTTTTAGTAAGGATCCTGCTTGCAGTTTTATAAAGGAGACCCCAGGACTATAACTACAGTAATTATTATTTTAATTATCAACGAATCTGTTATTGATTCATCCTTGTCAAATGTGTTTTGTGTTACCACTGATTCGCATAAAAGCAAAGAATGTCGAGCCCACTCTCCCACAGCCCAAGGTAATGTCTTATAACAATATATATCAATATTATATCGATATCGATAGGTTATTTTCTGATCTTAGCAGACTGTATTTATCAAAAAATCTCATTGTGTAAATATTTTGTGAAAGCACCAAAAGTCAGCACTACACTATTGTTACGGTATTGATAATGAGGTTTTTGGTCAAAAATATTGTTATATTGGATTTTATGTATTTTTTTTCTCCTTGGTCTACTTAATGTGTATTTGTGTTATTCTCTTGTTTGTACATTTTTTCTTGTGAGCTGCTGTAGCGCAGGAAAGTCTATCTGTCTTTATCAGAATATAGATATGCGGTAGATAGGAAAATGATTCTACTGCAAAGCAGATCCTTCAACATAAAAACAAAAAGAAAAGATAGCAGGAGAAAATGTCCTGACATGATTAAGATCAACTAAATCTTAGTCTGGTAGGTCAGTTGGACAACATTCTTCAAACCCCTTAGCTGGCCACTAACCCACATTTTCCAAAGCAAATATGTTGAAAATGTTTCAGCCTTTAGCAAAACTTGGTGGTTATTCAGAGTTGTATTTACAGAGACAGGAGCAGACAGGAGAGCTTCTGGACGACAATAAGAGAAACTGGATTTCCTGGTTTGTTTGGAAATTAGACTCAGCTGCTGCACGCAAATCCAAATTGTCACAGCAAACATGTGTTTTGTCAGTTGGAGAACTCCGCTGTGTTTTGTGTGAATGCCCCAAAAATACTAAAATAAGTCAAATCAGCGGGTTCATGCAGTGAAGGTGTTACTGTACCAGTCAGTCCTCTGCTAAAAACCACATGAAGTGATGAGGTCTTTGTAAAACAGATTCATCCATAACCTTTCCAGACTACAATAAGAAGCAAAACTGTGGCCTGGCTTTGGAAAGGCTTGTGTTGTATCATTTCAGAATATTTTTCTTGTTCCCAAGGTCCAGCTCTAAAGAAAGCCTTAGTTACAGTCCGGAACATGAACAGGCAGTTCTGTCATGAAATGTCAAGCATCAATTCCCTGTGCGGTATTGATTTGCACCGTTTGTGTCTTACTTTTGATAAGAATAAGACAAAACTAGAACTGCAAGCAGTTAGGCTGCAAGGAAATATTCCAGAGCTCTAAAGGATTTTTGGCAACCTTTGGTCCGTTTTGGTTTTATTTCATATAAAAGCTTGTAAAACAACCATGTTGTCCAAAGTCAATCTATGAACATCATTTCTTTTTAGGAAAATCTGGGCTGTAAGAATATTTGTGCTGCACTGAGTTGACTTGAATGTTAAAGAAATGTAGGTCCATAACGACAAATAAATAAATAAATAAATAAAAACAGAACATGAATCTCACAGATATATATATTGATACCACACACACAGCAATGCCATACAAGCATTTGTGTTGTCTAAAACAGTTCTACATATTTGGAGTCATCCAGTGCAAAAGTAAACATTGAACATTATAACTCATATAAAGGACAAATAACCGATAGTTTCTTTTCTTACATACAGTGTATCAGTCTTGCATGTAACATTATGGAATATTGCACAATGACCCTGAAAAACTGTGGCCTTCTAGGCTGGATCCAAAACCTTCTGTAAGGGATCGGAAGACAACAAAGACATCAGCAGAACGGGGCCATTGTTAGTGTTAGCTCCAAAAGAACATATGTTTCTACTAGTTATATTATTAAGTTACAAAGTCATCTACTGTGGCAGAGATATTGCAATTGCAAATTTTCCCTTTAAATTGAGGTTATAGACCAAAAACAAATGTTGGTTATAGCGCCCTGTAATGGCCTATCTTTACCAAATTTGGTACAGTGCATTGTTGAGTGATGTGAAACACTGCTCTCAAGTCTTTTGCTGATAACGTTTGATTTGGCCGAGATATGATATGTGTTTTGTAGCTTGCTAGAGAAAGTTTGTTTGGTCGTCAAATGCGCATAATTTAACGTAGCAAACTTTTTGTCGCGGCCATCTGGAGATGCTACATACCAGGCTTCATGCTGATCTGTTGCACGCCCTAGGACGAGTTAAAAAAAGTTGGTTTTGTGCTTAGCGCAATATGGCAAAAAGAACTTTGAGCAGAAATGGGCGTGGCCTATATCAGTGACTCAGCATGATTCAGTGAACACGTTTGTGTAAAGATTTTTAATGTGCAAACTGTAATGTGGGAGTTATAGGTAAAAACACATTTGACATCATTGTAGCGCCAGCTAGTGGTCCACAAGTGTAATGTTTGGTAAGTCAGGTCAACTGCCCAGAGGTTTAGAGTGTAGTACATTTTCAGTTACATGTTTTGCAGATGTTTGTATGTACAACATACAACTTCAATATAAGAGGAACGTAGCACAATATTGATGTGAAAGCAGTTATAAATAGCCTATGTGACAATAAAATTGGGTTTGGATAAAATCAACAAATTGTGATTATTAACGGTGATTTCAATATTGATCAAAATAATCGCGATTGTCATTTTGGCCATAATCGTGCAGCCAACAGGACAGGAATAAGGCCGCTAATATTCCGCTACATTATGGTTGTATTATTGGTATGCGTGTGACATTGCAATTGTGTGCTAAAACAGTTATTATTTCTGTAACTTAATCTTTTATTGTTCCATTTTGTTGTTGTTGCATACCTCCATGACGTTCAGAGTAAAGTATTAGCATTATTAGTGTACTGCACCGCTGAAGTAAATAGGGATCTAATTTCTTGCTCTGGGGCACTTCAACAGGGAGGGTTGTTTGAACCTGGATCCTCCAGGTAAATAGCTTTCCCGTCTGCTTCTCCCATACAATAGTCATACACAACTATATGCCACAATATATATACATATATTTTTGAGTAAGGTTGAGGCTCATTTGTATACTTTCTGCTTTCTGTTATCTAGTTTGAACACATTTTCAACGGCCGACGAAGGCTGATCATCAGAGCCACACAAAAGCCTTCATTAGTGGCACGTTGAACCGTCAGCTAATGAGAGGCTTTGCTCAGGCAGACACGGCACAGTGTAATGAGGGGGAAATCAAGGATAAAGCATTCATTGAAGTATTTGCAGCCTCTTCAGTATTGGTCTCGCATTACCAGACCTAGTTCCACACTGCGGTGTCAGCACTGGAGTATGGTCTTGCTACACAGTGGAGATAGCAAAAGGGTTTTACTTCTGAGGCATGCACCGGATGTCAGACCTTGTCCCAGCACTGTACATCCGGTAAGCTACTCCAGTATTGGGAAGCTTTGTGCTTGACCATTATTGTATTTTATCACATAAGACTCACAAGCGTAATGGCAGAAGGGCTATTTATAAAATCTGCACCGGAAATGAACATGTGTTTTATCTGTTTTTATTTTTAACTGTTTCTTCTGTGTTTTATCTGTTTTTATTTTTTTACTATTTTTTTTAAACAGTTTTTGTGTAAAGCACTTTGAATTCCCTGTTGCTGAAATGTGCTATACAAATAAAGCTGCCTTGCCCTGCCTAGTAGTGGTGCATGATATATCAACTCAGTATCGTTATCGCAATATCACGTTGCGCTAAATATCGAAAGTGTCACAATAAGTATGCAATATTTTGTGGACGTTGCGTCCCGTCCGCTGGCTGTGTGGTTCAGTTGTGCGTTACTTAGAGCTACAGTGATCCTGTTTCATTGGCCGCTTAGTGTGCCACTTGCACAAGTTAGTACACGGGTCCACCACGGGACAAAACCTATGGTGCGTACCACGTGACGTATGTGCGTAGTTTGACAGAGTGACAGTGTAAATGAAGAAATAGATCAGAAGAATCAGAGACGCGACAGGACCTAAAGAGAAAGCAAAGGGAGTCAGTGGAGCAAAAGAAATAACACAAACGTAAGAAAAAGAGTGTTGCTCTGGGAGGGAAAAAAAACAGAGATTGAAGAGAAAATGTTATTTGTCATACAACAAGAACTCAAAAGACACATTCCAAAATCATCAACACTATATTGTGTTATTTGGCCAAAGATATGATTCCCACCCACACAGTGGATGAAAAAGGCTTCAAGGACCTTCTAAATGGACTAGACAAACGGTACCAAGCTATCCCGCAACTTTATAAACACTTCACAAAGGCGGTGCAGGCAGAGTTTGGAGTCGGACACTTTAGTAATTTTACAGATGTTCCAAAATGTCATCAGTATGGCAATATCACATTTTGTCAATATCAAGCAACCCTGCTGCTCACACTAATATCAATCCATTTATGTCAGACTTTATTTCCGTCTCAGGGAGGTAAATCATCACCTCTCCTAAGGTGGCTTTATCATTCACTTACATGGGATTCAGGACTTAAGATTTTGGACTTGGAACCTTTTCATTTGTAATAGTTTGCTGTATGTCTGCACATCACTTTGTGTTTGTGACTCTTTCTAAACCTTGAAAACCGGTAAGCGGCCCTCGCCTAATGCCTCCTGGGGAGTAGTTGTGTTCAGGAACACAGTCTTCGAGGACAGAAAGTGCCGTTTAGAAATCCCTCTCCCTGCCAGTGTGTTTTCAAAAATAAAATACATGGTAATCAATGGAAAATCTTTTTTTTTTTTTTTTCAGACATTGCAAAAAATAATACATTTATATCTGTTGTCATAATACCGTGAATGTGAGATTTTTTGCTGAAGGTTCTCATACCGGCCCATGCCTAGCAGGCATTATCATCGGGATGATATGTGAAAGCCTACCTCGCCCTTGAAGTGGAGTAACAGTGTGGGCGGTGTTGATGATGGGATCGATGAGCCATATAGAGTTGGGAAGTTATAACAAAAGAAGGGTGGGGATGGGGCTGGGAGAAGGAAGTAGGATGGCTCCAAGCATTTGGCAGTGATCACTATCTGTTGTTTTAGTGATGAGATTGTGAAATTGCTGAAATATTCCTCAGATGAGCTCAACAAAAATGCATTCTTACAAACTCAGATGTTAAATGCTTAAGTAAAGTAGAATAATGAATGAATATTGTGGTGGGAAAAGGATTTTTAAAATCCTTTTTAAAGGGGCGCTATGCAGTGGCCATTTCTTTGCTTTTTGCTTGCAATTTTCTCTAAAGAGCTCCCTCTACAGCTTTGGAATAGATTTTGGCAGCTCCTATGTTGACTTGTCTGACTCCTCGCTCGGTCAGTCTTCTGTTTCCTCTTCCTCGGTTCTTCCAACAATGTTTTCCTAGCTTTCTGCTTCTTTTTAGCCGGCTCAGCCATGACAATAGTGTGAAAAACTCCATTGCTACCTTGTTCTTGTAGCTAGTCGGTTCCTCCTGAATGGGGGCGTGTAGGTCTCTGTGTGCAGTGCCGTGAAGCGATTTGTTACATCGCGAGACCTGATGTCACGTGATACTTCCTGACACAGACGAAAGTTGACCAGGTGTTTTTTTTCCCCGCTCAAAGGCGCTAGGGCGGAGCAAGACAACCACGACTCAACTTGAAAAAGTCATACAACCCTTCCAATGACTCAGAAGCTGTTCAGTTCAGGTAAATTATGCTAAAAAACTGCATAGTTCCCCTTTTTAAAGTACTGCCAATACTATAAGCATGGTGCTGTCATCTAATCAAGCCACAGCCCATCAAACAGACCCTTCGAACAAGATTAAAGTCTGTCATAACGGTTGTTTTTAGTTACATTTGTAGCATTTGTTCAATACAGTGGGCTCAAGACATTGTATTTCCAAAGGTACAAATGTAGTGCTCATAATGTTAGTATTTCCAGCAGCATGCTGTATAGAATGGAGCATTTTTTTTACATCTTTAATTATAGTCCAGGTGCCCCAGAATCAGGATTTTTACTAATAATAATTTGTTTTAGTAATACCCAAATACAACCACCATATCTCTGTTTGTGTGCGTCATCAGAACTAAAACCATCATGAAAACATTTTTTGTTCCGTTTCCCATATCCGTGCTATCATAGGCTGAGGCTTTCACAAATTGTGAGCCACTGCGGCGGCTCTTTGGGGAGTTCTGTAATGGTGTACTGCTGAAGTTGCAAACCCAGGAGTGTACACCGCTCCAGTCACCCTTTAAATCCTGATCGAGAGATAGAGGGTGGCAGTATAGTAAAGGATATGAAATGTATTTTATCAGCTAGTAGATCCCATTGTTGTCGGGCTGCACCAATGTCTGTGCTGGAGAAATAGATTCAGTCTCATCTTTTTATGAGACGTTTTAAATTTAAACATTGCACTTAATTAAACTGAAAAGGATACTGTCACTTAGCCAATGACCATTCTTAGCAGTTAGTGTTTTCTGCTACTTTTACTAACATTTTTTGATTATTATGATGTTGTTAATCAAATTTCTTCTTAAACCAATCTTTCCGCTCTAAATGCAGAGGACAACAGCCTTTGTAGATTTGTCCTCCGAGCTCCTTACTTACATTTAATCTTTGACATCATTTGACATGTTTAACATGGCTTTAATACCCCATTTTGAAAGTAATTGTACATGTTTCAAGTGAAGGTAATGAACATATGTCCTTGGCTTCTTTGTATACATTTAAATTGTGTATTTATAAATACACAATGTTCTTGCTATTTTTCAGGTTTTTGTGTGTGTTTGTTGGTGCTTCAAATGTTTGTTCGTGTTATGTATAGGACCCGTCAAACGAGAGCATGACCCATCTAAAGGGCTTATAATACATTTAAGACTGCTTTCACATCATCAGAGAAATGGCCTCTGGACAAAATGTCTGAATTCACAAATAGGCAATGTTACAGAAAGATAAGAAGTTAGTTGGTTTATAATAAACCGGACCCTGGTGTGGGAACTTGCAGCTGCGTGAACCCCTGAGGAATCTCTCTCAAGCCAATGAGCCACGTTTAAAGCCCGGAGTACCTACTTAACGTTATCCAGTAGAAGCCTCCTACAGCGAATTTGGACTCCAACTTGTAGACACCCAGCAGGCGTTCTTACCCCTCTGCTGGTTGGGTTGAGAAGTTCTGGGATTTGAAAAATCCTCTTTTCCTCCTTTTTCTTCAGTATGTTTTTGCTGTTTGGGCTTGAGTTGGTATAGGCTGAATGTTTCATTTGCGTTAATCCTTGGTCAGACTACAAGGCCTTTCAAATCTCCTGACAAGCGGCTGTCAGACTAAATTACTGGTTTGCTGTTTGCCCTGTCAGAAAAATGTTCAAGCTATACAATGGAGCAGAGCACACATGAATACAAGGGATCACACTGTACCCAATTTATCCATTCAAAAACCATTTTTCTATTCATCCACAACAGTGCACATTAGTTATAAAACTGCTCTATTGTCTTCAGGGCACAAGAGCTAAAGAATTCATTTCTGAATTGACACTACCCACGATAATTTGATCCAGTCATGTTGACTTTTTATGCCATTTTATGGTTGACTATTGGTGCTTAAACAAACTGTTATTTACACAATGAGATTTTTGATAAATATTCTCCATGAAGGATTTAATGACTTAGAGGGTAAAGGTAAATAATAGAACAGCTAGAACAGTCTGGTAAGTATATCACGTTACTGTACTGCAGCCTGTTAAACCAAGAAAAGACATTAACAATATTACAATATTACTATACATCTAAAATGTAAGACAATATCTAGTCTCATATCATCAATACAACATCTACATATTGCTTGGCCCTACTTTCATATGAGTTTATGAATTGCATTGATTGAAATAACAGCAGTCAGTTCATCAAAGCTAGTGAACCAAACACTTGAAGAGAAACTACTGGCAGGCAAATGGGCGGAGATGCTAAATGATGTTTGAATTCGATCAATGGTTTAAAGCTCGGCTGGTGGCCCATAGAGGCTGCAATGTTAATCAATGCCTCACAATGATATAGAAAAGCCACGTTGTTACGGTTTCTGTCTTGTGTGCAAAATTTCCATTTTGGCTAAACGGTAGTGCATCTGGAGCGTCTAAATGGAAACGGGCCATCTTATGGGGAGCATGATTGCGCTGAATTTGCATTTGTTGTATTTACTCTAAACAAATTTCTACTGTCATCACAAACATGCTGACTAGTCACAGGGAGCCTATGCCTAAGGCATGGCATTATCCTTTAATGCAGAATTATTAATACGGCTGTCATGGCAATCTGCCTGTTACAGTCAAATTTGATAGTTGTGCAAGTGGTAATTTGGCCAAATGGTGACTGTTTGGAAAACTCTTGGGCTCAGCAAAGCCATAAGGTGTCCATGATATGAAATTTCATGGCAATCTCTTGGAGTTGATATCTTGGTAGGGAAAAAGGACTCAAATATCCATTCTTTCTGTTTGTATTTTTCTGAAAACTAACCCACTTTCTTCCTTTCTTCTCCCCCCTTTTCCTGTAATCTCACTGTATTTGTTCACATAGCCATTTGACTTCTATTCACTGTGGGAGGCAAACTCTCAGACAGGATCAGCAGAAGTATGTTTTAGGGTGGATGTGCTGTAGAGTAGCGTGACGGTCTGTGCTTTTAGGATTAATGTCTGGCTCCATGGGGGCAGCCATGAGGTCATCTCAGCTGTGTGTGTCTGTGTTGGATTGGTGATTGAGGGATTACCAGTGTTGGGGGAGGTTTTCATGTGTGAGGGGGCTGAACCTTTTGACTGATTTTGAGTGGACTGCAGCTGATTTCCGCCAACACACACAATGTAGTCAGGCATGCTGCGCAACAGGAGCACAACAATTCTGCTGATAAGGGACAAACTGATGGGAAAGGGCTCACACTACAGTGAGGGGAAAAAGTATTTGATCAACCGCTGATTTTGTACGAAAAAAATCAGTCTATAATTTAAATGGTAGATTTATTTGAACAGTGAGAGACAGAATAACAACAACAAAAATCAAGAAAAACGCATGTCAAAAATGTCATAAATTGATTTGCATTTAATGAGGGAAATATGTATTTGACCCCCCTCTCAATCAGAAAGATTTCTGGCTCCCAGGTGTCTTTTATACAGGTAACGAGCTGAGATTGGCACACTTTTAAAGGGAGTGCTCCTCATCTCAGTTTGTTACCTGAGTAACTATGAATGCACCACAAGGTTTGCAAGTTTACCAGTGAATGCAACATTTAGTCATGGCTGTCACTGCCCAATACTAATCGAGTGCAAATTTAAGTCACGCATGCGTCACTTTGCGACAAGTAGCATATACTGTAAGATGCAAACGAGAGACTTCTGTAATATCAATACAGTAAAAATGGACCTACATAACATAATTTGTTCACTGCTGGCTACAATCAATTATAGATAGCTAACACGTTTTTGAAATGATTGCTAGCTATCAAACACAACAAAGGCTGTCACTTGAATGGTGTTTCAAGCTAACGTTAGCAATCAAACAACCATAGTTAGCTAAAACGTTTTCGAAATAATTTCCATCTTCTGTTATTGTTTGTAGTGACAAAAGTTTATTATTTCAGTATGATACGTTATGCTATAAACCGTTTAAATCAGAGCAGGCCCGACTCAAATCTGCTTTCAAAACGGGAAGTGACAACAGCTGTGTTTTTCCGCTTCTACTTTAGCGGCAGACGGTTGCACGCCCCGGTGTTGGAATCCTGAAAGTGAAATGCAGACACTACACTATTTAGCTGTTAGCATGTTAACTGTGTTTAATCCAGTTAATACTGTAGCTACTGGTAACGTTTCCTGCTGCCACGTGTAACATGTTATTAGCGTGGGCGTAAATCTCATCTCACAATAAACACATTTCTGAAAAGCAATTTTTGAAGGTGACACAAATAATTACATATTATTAACACTTAGCTTAACACTATCATTAGTGTAGGATGGAGACTGTACCATTATCCTTCTTTTCAGTGTTTCTCTTGATTTATTGAAAACGTTGACTTAAATTGACCGATTTAGTCCAGTGATATATTTTTAAGTTCACAATCGAGCCACAAAAATACCGTTAAACATAATGACTTATTTTGAAAAGGTGACCCCCAAATGAAATAAATACAATGCTGTTGTACACTTGATATATTAGCTGATCATAATGTGAATTAGTGAGCACCTGGTAAAGCTCATCTGCTTACCCTGACAGCCACACACCTCCAAAAATATGAACTAAGGTCAACACACTTACCTGAGACACCTGACAGTCCCTGGTCTCCCTGCTCCGCAGTTCTTTCTTTCTCCTTTTCCTGTTACATAGTAACATTAGTATTTCCATAAGTACCCATTCTTTTAAAGATGTTACCAAATTGTCTGGATATGAAGACTTATTGTACTTACTTGGCGTTTTGGTGTCTTTTTTTCTTTTCTCTGGAAAACGACAACACAAATCTTTAAAGTCAGATGTCTAAATCTGAGTTATGGTCATGGGTCCACCACGCAGTTATAGTATACTTAAAAATAATCTTGCATCCTCCACATAAATATTAAGTTTCGTCTCGGACAGAGGATATATATTTAAATGCAGCGAACCCACTGATCTGCCACTTAACCTCATATTAAGCAAAACACAACTTGTAGATCTTCAATATTAACCCTAATATCAGTTCACACACAACGTTAGGCTTATCGCGGGGTTAACGTTAGCTGTAGTGGGTGCATCTCCATCCAACAAGCTGTTAATCAAGCTAGCTAACGTTACATTATTATTATTATTATTATTATTATTATTATTATTTTACAAAATATTTTGTCATGACTAATTAACATTATTTCTACTTGAGAAAAGAACAACTACATCCGATGTTAATGTGAAGAAAATAGCCATGAACAGCCTACTTACTACATTCCACAACTAATGTTACTTCCAGTATGTTCTGTCATCCCCTCCTGCAGTCCGCCGTGGCCGGACTTATGTAGAGCAGGCAGTGGACCAAACCACTATGTGGTATGGCGCCCGGCAAAAAAAGAAGAAAAAAGAAAAAGTAGCCTACTGGGGATAGACGCTAAACTCAAGATTTCAAGATTATTTCTTCGTCAAGATCTCGCAAAAGTGTTTGTCCCTGTAGGTGTTTTTGTTTTTAATTAAAATTAAAAAAATAAATTCTCCATGTCAAAGTCAAGATCTCGCAAATAAAACTCGAGATCTTGCAAAACAAAGTCAAGATCACGTAAATGTGTGAGTCCCAATTAATATATATATATATTCAGTGTATATATATATATATATGTGTGTGTGTGTGTGTGTGTGTGTGTGTGTGTGTGTGTGTGTGTGTGTGTGTGTGTATAATTTTTTTTCCCTCCATGTCACCTCCGGGGCGCCGTAGTGAGGCAAGTGAGGGGGGGACTAAAATATTTTGTAAACTTTAAAGAGCTTTTTGGGGGGTTTGGGTTGTTTTACTACTTACACAGATATGTTAAGTATATGTCATTATGTTATTTACAATACACAGCATGTTGTAAAGGTCTCATGGCATGAAGATTTCACTTTAAGAGGTTTTTAAACATGAATATGAGTTCACCCAACCTGCCTATGGTCCCCCAGTGGCCAGAAATGTCGATTGGTGTAAACCGAGGCCTGGATATCCTGCTCTGCCTTTGAGAAAATGAAAGCTCAGATGGGCCGATCTAGAATCTTGCTCCTTATGAGGTCATAAGGGACTTGGCCCGTCCAGAGAATTTGGCCTGCCCATGAGAAAGAGACATCGTGGCTTTTAAACGAGCAAAGTGGCAGTTGGTCAAGGCCACACAACCACCCTCAACCCCTCCCTCTCTCCTCCTCAAAGCTACAGTCTCAGAAATGTCATGTCCTAAAGAAAGTTGATTGTGGGACTCGCTCTAGTGGCTGTAATTCTGCACCAAGGCTGAATTTTGGAAAAGAGACTTCAGATACGGTATTAGAGGGCCACTAATGTCTACATAAAAGCTTCCAAAGAGCACCATGTCATGGGACCTTAAAGGAACAGTGTCAAATACCCTATAGAAAGTATTAATTCAGGTTTCATTTCACATTTCCTGGCATAGACGTCTCTCAACCAATCACTAAGCTACAGTATTAGGGGACCACTAAGGTCTACATAAGAGCACCATGTCATGAGGCCTTTAATGGGATTTCTGGGGGGGACAACCCATTTATGCCTATGGTTATTAGTTTTAACTAACATGACATGCAGCCATGTTTCTGTTGCCTTTAAATACTGTTTTGGAGAATCAGAGAGCAGCACAGACATTTAAGTGGCATTGTAATGAGGCACCGTAATCGGCGTTGCTATTCTGTCCGGTAGACACTGGTACCATATTGGCACCGGATTGTAACATGCACCGTTAATGGGAACAGAAAATTGTGTCTTTTTCACGGCAAACGCCGGTCGCACAAAAGCTGAAATGTTGGGTTGCACACAAACATAGTGTTTACTTTTTACGGAGACAACCAAATGAAATATTGACTTCTTTTAAAATAAGTTTTCCATTTTTGTAAGTTTTAATTTGTTTTTATATATTAAATACACCACAAAAATTGAACAATTGGTTGCCAAAGGGGGCAACCAGAGGCCCCAAATGAATTGACTCAATCTGGTTGCCGAGCACAACCAGGCAACCGTCGTTGTCAAGCCATGCAATTAGTGCCTGTGCTTTCCACCAGCGCTGACTCCTTCTGTTGAGTGAGTTCTGATTTGAAACACGCAGTGCAGCACGGTTGACAGTGTGACAGACAGCGATGTGACTTCTCAAGATCTGCATATATTAATGGCATTTTGAGATGTGGAAGGGGCCTTCTCCAGGGAAACCTGCTTACTCAGAACTTGGTCATAGGAAAGAAAAGGTGGAGCATTGATTTGAGTTGTCGAAGGGGCAAGTCAACACCTGCTCTGTATCTACCTGATTGTTATCTTACCCAATGGGAGTTAAATGCCTTTTTTAAGAATTTAGTACATCAGCTCAAGTGTCATTTTCTACCCTTTATCCCTCAAAATTTGTAACCTCTGACTAAATTATAGCAAATTCAAGTTACATTTTTGCATTGAGCAACTATTGTTTTAATACATTCCATAAGACTATTGTTTTTGTCGACTACTATTTCAGTATGTTTTTACACAGCCCTGTCCATTTGACCCACCCTCCAGTCACATTCCTCGCGCTGCCTGTGTGTGTGATGACTTGTACATGCTGGCCAAACAAGCATCATCACTATTTGGGCCCAAGTACCAGCACGCCCAAAGAGCTAATCATTTAACCAAAACACGACCATGTAAGAGAAAAGACACCTGTGATGTTTTACCTAATGTTGACTCATCATTTTATTGAGGCGAGATAAAAAACACTCTTCATTTTTTCACAATATTCCCTTCAGCCACACTTACAGTAAAGTAACCCTTGTCACAGGTATGAACAAAGGTGGTAGACACTCCAATATTTCTGTCTTGGACTCTTTCTCATAAGTATTCCTTTATTGTCTCTCATGACACTGAAAATGCTAATTTTAATAGTGTTTTTTAACGTCCTCACTAGCTGATTGGAAATCATTTTATAGCCCCACGGCTCTCTGTCTGCCTTGTTCTTTTCTTTTATCTCCACATCATCAGACCAGCTGCAATAATATCACCCGAACCAGCAGCCGTCTACAGCCAAAAGCCACAAACCGACGTGTTTTCTGTTCTCCTGCTTCAGGACACTGTTTTTTCAGTGATGGCTATTAAAATGTGCCAGCTTAGCTGCTGACATTTTACAGGAAATTGTTATTTTAACCTCATAGAAAAGCTACAGAACTGATTCATAGTGATTTTTGCTGTAAATTGTTTTGAAATGAGTTTCTTTTTAAATGCTTCAAACTAAATAGGAATGCCAGCATGCTGCCTTGTTCCCAGTGACAATGCTAATGTATTTGACCCCCTTAAAATGTCTATATCTGAAATATGGGTTTCTTTTTTACCAAATTACCACAAAAATGGACTGGATTCCATACAACGCTCTTTGCAAATACAAATGATCACTTTCACTCCTGACTAAACTCATCTGGACGTTCCTCTGATCTTAACTATTAGTCCAAATAATTCAT
Organism: Etheostoma cragini; assembly: GCF_013103735.1. Classification (NCBI taxonomy): domain Eukaryota; kingdom Metazoa; phylum Chordata; class Actinopteri; order Perciformes; family Percidae; genus Etheostoma; species Etheostoma cragini. Next base: position 11,431,484 of record NC_048407.1, on the reverse strand, counting down.
AATTTCTTCTTTTTAACTCAAATACTAGGTATTATTTTATATAAATGAGGGTCATTGACCATGGATTCCAAAAAGTACTGTAACTAGGGATAGTAAGGTGGTGTTGGGGAAAACTAAAAGAAAGTCTGAAAAAAGGACAAAAATGTCAAATGTACGTCCATTTTTAACCCGGGAGGACAACACAAGGGTTAAGTAAGAGGGTGAACATGGTGGAGGTTAAGATCCTTTTAGAGGAAAAATCAGGGGATCACTGAAGTTGTTACAATTCATCTTCTGGCATGGCCAAACATGTCAGGATGAAATACCATTTAGGTTTAAATGTTGGTTTTGTAATTTAAGTGACCTCTTATTGGCTTTTTCTTTCAATCAGTGTTGCCATGTAACTTACATTTCCACTATATAGTAGAAGAGATAGAAAGCAGGTTTGCTTCTTTTAAATGGATGATATTCTGAAATTGGAATCAAACCTCTTCCTTCCATGAAATACAAGTGTCTTCTGTGAATTGAAGTTCCATGTCATCATTTTTATCTTAATGTTTAAGACTCCAATAACATGTAGTGCACTTTCTATCCATGTTTTTAGAATAATTGCATTGTGTTTCCCTTGGAGGGCCCTAATGAAACGTTTCTTTCTCCTGCGGTAAAACAATTAGCTTTGAAGACTAACTCTATTCTATTATAAGCCTATTGAAGGTTTTACAGGACTTAAAAACTAAGTAGTTCAATATAATCCTCCAAATCCATTTGAGATAAGGGCTGTAGAGATAAATAAGCAAGCATTTCCTTCAGAGGTCTTTTTCCCCCAAAGATTCAATAATAGACTTTTCAGATATCAACAACTGATAATGGAGTAGTTTGACATATCGCTCATAAATGACACCCTCGTCTTTCCAAAACATTTTTTTTGTGGAAACTATGTTATGGTTTTCTGTGGAGACTGTACTGGGGAGTTGGCAGGGGCAATGTTCACAGGGTATGGGCAACTGGAAACCCGATCTCCCTCCTTGCCAACGGGTGTCGGAAGTAGAAGTAAATAGTAAGCAAAGGCTTTGCCCTCTGGATCATAAGTCATCTAAAATGGTGTGACCCAGCAGCTGGACCAACTTGTCTCCGTTTTGGATCCTTGGCCAACACAAGTGAGGATATATTAAGAGGATCACCAGGAAACTCCCAGGAATCCACTTCACCACTTGGGTTTTATTGTTTTTTTTAACAGGTATAGACTTAACTCAAGTATCATGAAATTGACCTGTTTTTGAGGTCGGCCTGTTTTAGGCAGATTAACAATTTGTGCATAATTGTTTAATATTTTATTATAATTGACCTTACTGGACTGTTTTTTTCTGTAACTGGTGCTTTTCTGCAAACTTGTATTGCTCTTATTATGCAACTTCAGAAAACACATGGCTACACTGGTAGTGATTTAGAATGGTCATAGTACAGAGGGTGCATTCTGGTGCAATCCGTACATGTGTGTTCTGTATTTGTACTTAATTTAGGTCAATTTGTAGAGATTTGTTTTGACTTTGGGATTAGTTTTCTGTTAGCCAGTCTCATGGAAGCCCAATAAAATGCACATTTGTTGAGATTCAATTGTAAAAGTGCGACATGAAAAAAAAACAGGCTTTAATGCTATTTATCAGCAACTGATAATAAAATGATGGATACTAGTTTGTAATTAGTAATTTTGGTTTAGAGCTGCAACTATTCATCAATTTTTAGTTGTCAACTTTTAAATTAATCACCAACTATTTTGATAATCGATTAGTTGGTTTGAGTAATTTTTTAAGACAAAAGTTAAAATCTTGATTCCAACTTCTTAAATGGGAATATATTCTAGTTTCTGCTCTCCTCGGTGACAGTAAACTGAATATTTTTGAGTTGTGGACAAAACATATATATATATATGACATAGTGGTTTGACTTCTGAGCTATTTACAATGCAAAGACCCAAGTGATTATCTTCTATAGAAAAAGTCAACAGTGAAGACGACCATTGGACAACCTGTCCGCTGTGTCCAAGGATACAACAGCCATTGGTAGGGCTGCTCAATTATGGAAAAAATAATAATCACGATTATTTAACACGGTTACTCATAAACCATTGGATATAATGGATAGTGTCCAGGGTATAATCTTTTAGTGTTCTTTATCTCACAAAGTCTTTGGATCAGAATAAAATCTGTTCTACTACTGTGAGTAGGTTCAGCCTTTACAGATATCCTAGACATAACATATTTATAGACCGAACACAATATTGCATCACACGTCACATTTTCACTCACTATGACCACCATTAGCCTACTTTTCTTGGTAAACATTGTGCCAAAATATGAACAATAATGTTGCCTTCAGTGGGCTTATTTACTAGCTACCTAAGGAAATATCCATTACATAGACGGCACCGTACAACGATACTCATGTTGACTCATTTTACATACAATTTAACAAAAGTGCTAAATGCTGAGGGAACATTACTATGTTTTTCATGTTGGTTTGGAGCGGTAGACCTATGAGCCCCCACTAAGCTGGAAAAAGTTTTAAACAATAAGTGAATAGAGCGCGTCGGGGGAATACAGCGTCTACTACAGCGGGGGTAGCTAACATGAACTTTACCCAGACAACGGATTGGATTTTTTTGCTCACCAAACACTGCTGTGACTGCCCTCCTGCTGCCATCTCACGCTGAGTTTTTAAGTTCCAGCGGATGCACACAACTTGTCCCCCGACGGCTGTGATATTTTATGGCTTCAGGAGGAACGGATGTGCTCGTGCTGATGCGCGCATGCATGTGTCATTTAGAACACAAGACAAAATAAGAGTGTTCTTGCAAAACAGAACATGGCAAAATAATCGTTTGTTCACAATTACACTATTTTGGTGATCGTTGGGAGCCAAATTCGAAATAAAAAATTAAATTTATTGCACAGCCCTAGACATTGGTGATTTTTTTTCTTTCTGTTCACCACCAGGGGGCATGTCCGTCTGTTTGTCCTGTCTGTTTGTCCTCTTGTATCCAGTTCACACTCTGCCCAGCTACCCACATATCTAGTGAGTGCCTCATGTACATACCAAAAACAGAGTGCCCCTTTCCTCTTGACACCTGGCCTGAACCATCAGTGGGGGCTTGGCCCAATCCAAGAGGGGCTTTCATTCTGAAGCATCAATTTACCTGTCCCATACTGACAGATTGACTGCAAGCATGCTGTATATTGTCACTTTCTCACCTCTCCACTTGTTCTCTTACACATTTGTTTATCTCACATATTCTCTCTCTTTCTCACCTCCTCCACCCTTTTGGTCTCTGCCCCTGAGGGTTTTTACTTACAATCTACATGCCCAGACAGTTGCACAGTTTACCACTTCATGTTCAGGACCATCATCACAGATTGGAAGGCCGATGGGGTTGTAAAACTGAAACTTATAGCAGTCCCAGAAAAACCCTGCGGCTTGGGGTGGCAATAGCACAGTGAAGAGAGGAGGGAGGGGGGGGCATTGTCCTGAAACATGTTATGATTCCCACTGAATTTATAATAGCTGCCATCCACTACTTGGCAGTTATTTTAGGAGTGACTGACTCAAAATACAAAATGTTTTTTTGGCAATCACTAACATCATACACTTGTTTTGATAGATAAATCGATAACTGCTCTGACCAGTGTTGTTTGTTCAGCTGTTTGTTATTTTAATTCCATTCTTGGGTGACGGTTGTGACTACAGGTAATTTCTACAGATTTCTGTTTCACAGTTTCGGATATTTAAGCTCTTTTCTCGTTAACACTAGTTATGTTTCTATCAACGTATTTTTATGCACATTTTGAAGCATTGCATTAGAAAATGTTGACTGAAATGGCAAAATAAAAAAAAATCCTCAAATTTGCAAACGTTTTCATTCTCACTTGAGGTGTTTATTGCCTTTTTAGAAAAAGAGTTAATGCGCAAAGCGTGAGCTAGAAACAGCTTTGCCAAATAAGATGTGATGTAGCGAACAGGTAACTCACGTGACTAGAGCCCATCCATCTGATGGGGGAAGGTTCGGGATATGAGTCCCATCCAGTGCACCATACACTTGTGGCACAAGGTGTGTAGTGGAGTTGCGGAGCGTTATAGCCTGTGCCACAGCCACGTTGGGTAAATAGACGAATTGCTTCAACACCTTAAATCGCATGGCCCTGCACATGGCGTATACAAAGCGGTGAACGGTTGTCTTGCCAACACCAAATAGCTCTGCCACAACCCTTTATTCAGCACAGGTGGTCAACTTGTACAATACTAGGCTACGTCTCTCCATTCAGCCAAAGAACTTAGCTTCTGAACTCTTGATTTAGAAATCCGGTTTGCAGTGTACAACCATGCGTAACGACAACTTGTGATGAAATTATGCTTTGCGTCCATTTAGTTAATTCGCTCTAAACCAGTTGATGGAAACACTTCTAATTCGCATATTCATTTTTTTGTCTTTTTTGCGACATTTCAAAAGTTAGCTTAAAATTTGCTTAACAATTAGATGGAAACATGACTAGTGAAGCAGCTAGAGTTTGGGCTTTTCACTGCCAGGGTATATTGCACCAATAAATCAGCATGCACCTGAGATATTCACACAGCATTCAGCTGTTTTATTGTCACAAACTGGTATCTCTGTTGATAGATAGATAGATAGATAGATAGATAGATAGATAGATAGATAGATAGATAGGCAGGCAGCTGGTGTCGTCTTTGGGCCTGTTCATCAACTAGAAGTAAGGATGTATGCCTAGTAAAATGGGGTCGGTCATCAAAACGTTTCATTTTCTCACCTGTAGTTTGAACTGGTTTAATTGGTTTTGTTGTGTATTGGTTTTTTTTGTTAACCTCATACTATTTTTCAAATAAATAAGGCAGAACATCATAAGTAAATCTAGTTATTTAGATCAACTGTGTTTTAGTGCAAATTGGTGCAGACACCTATGCCCCACTCAGGATAATCTAGCACCACCATCAGGTTCAAATGTTTTATTTAGACAATTGTTCATGAGAAAATGCCTGCAAAACTAATGACAATTTCACCAGCCTCGGAAATATCAGCATATTTGCATGCTGAGGTCAGAATTTAGCTAAAACCATCTCTATACCTGAGTATGGCCTTACAGACCTTGGCTGTTTTAACTCTTAGTCATTTCTTGTCAAACCGGTAATATTATTTGTATTGTGTCTTATTACAACCTTATATTGTGAACACCGATGACAATGCTGTGCTAACACAGTAAAGGTGCATAGTATAAGTACAGTACAGTTAAAAACGGTAAAGTGATCTCCCACGTTATGCACCGGATTTGTAGTTTTTACAATAGTAGGCGGTGCAGCGTAAATAAATGGTTTACTACACTTCTAATGGATTAAGGAAATCAATATTGAATTGAATTGAAAGTGGGTTCAGCAACCAGTGAACTTGTCCTGCTGGTATCTTGGTTTTCATCCGTGATTTAAAGTACTAATATAAAAGAAAACAAGTGCTGTAAAAGGTCTTCACCTCCAATGTGGCATTTAAAATGCCAAAGGTTTACATTTCATGACATAAAGTCTCGTCACAGATGTCTCCTACGATCAAAACCAACCCCGTAATGAGAATCTTGTGAAACCACAGTTTGACATTGGACACCACTTTTGCTTGACACATTGGCATACAGCTTTTATGTTTTGGTCTTGGCTTCGCTCTGTTATCAGATGACCGGTTAGATATTTCCTGCTGATGATTTCATCTGTGAGGACATTAGAAACCCATTAGTCTGGCCAGGGGCGGAGAGAGGCAGGAAACAGAGGTGTTGGAAAGAGTTACAGTCTGTAGACAGTGATGGAAAACCTGAACTGAAGATGACAGTCTCTGACACCCAGAATAATCTGTGTGGACAGGTAGAAGCCTAAACTGGCTCATCCAGTGTCAGGTGATGTTTTGTCCTCCCGGTCACTGTGTTAAAAATAGAAACATAATAATGTGTTTGTTTTACTTGCATGTAACAAGGGTTGAATATTGTTTCAACTTTACAGTGTCAAGAAAGTGTGAGAAATGTACCCCACTGGACAACTCAAACGAAATAAAATGCCATGTTACTTGACGTTATGTGGCACTCGTTATGTCTGTTTTACCAAGTTTATTTTACTGATTTGGAAAGGAATACATTTTTTCCCCATAATCCGTTGACCCAGCGTCCAACTCACAATGCTTTGATTGGAGTCAGTCCAAGTAATAATTGCCTGCAGTTAACATACATTTTTACCTGCCTCACAACAGCAGAAGTGAAGACTGGACTGAAGAGTGATTTTTCTTCAGGTTTTGTAGCCTGGCCAAGTACCAGGGAAAGCACCGAGAACAATTAACCTTACAACGACAGAACCATATGTGTTAAAAAAGGGAAAGACAACAGCTGAAGAGATGAATATGACTGGGTGCGTTATGAAGAAGGAGTAATGTTCTGCGTTGTCTGCCGGTGGCAACCCACCTTGGCTGACAAGTGACGTTAGCTAGCTAGCATCGGCACCATATACCTAGCAAGCATTAGCAAAAAAAATATAAAATGATGAATCTTGAAACGTTTATATACACGTCCAAAGGACAAGTGCCTCTAAAAGTTAATGTCAATCCCTGAGTGTACTATGCAGTGTAATCAGGAGATATATGGACAACTATTGGATGGTTTGCCTTTACATTTGGTAAACACATTTAAGTCCTACTGAGATTGAATTGTAAAAACTTGGTTATCCCTTTACTTTTCACCTAGAACCATCACCAGTGCTTTGGTTTATGCAAAATAAAAGACGTTCCCATCAGCCTCAGTTCTACTTTTGGTTTGGTCCAATTACAAAATATTATCATGTTAACACATTAAACCACAATGTTGCTCATTGTTAACATCATACTATTCCTGCTTAACATCTGCAATGCAATTTATGCAATTTAATTATGACTATGTTAGCATGCAGATGTTTACATTAAGAGAAACCTTTTGCACCATGGTCTTTTTCACACTAAAATATAACGTCTAACTTTGAAATGAGTAAAAAGACAGAAGGAACCGCCATGTTGATAAAGACCTCTGTTTTTATCAACATGGCATGCAGCACAAACATGTACCTTCTTTTTCTATACAAGTAAAGCTACAATCCCTAAACACTCACATTGTACGTATTTTGCAAATCAAACCAAATACCAAAAAGATTTAACCCTACCCACACACCTGAAATAAATGTTGAGCTGTGTAATTTAAAATAAAGTTGACACATATCCATGTGTCTGAATTTGTTGTCGTCATTCCAGCAAATGAAGGTAAAGCAGGAAGATACATTAACATCATATTGACGTCATGATATGAAACTAGATATCGTCATGTGTTCCCATCATCATCTTACTGGGTCTTAAAGGCTGCAGTTAAGTGATTCAAGTTTAGATTATTTGACAGCTCTGATTAAAAAGAAAATAGACACCAAATCCACAAAACTCCCAAATAGATTAGACCCAATTTTCTATGGAGGCACCAGTAATCAATATCCTTTCTAATATCGAGTTTTACTTTCTATCATATTTGATTGTGTCAGTAAGTGAGTGACTACTGCAGTGGCCACTCTTGTGTGTCAACAGCCATATTATTAACTATTACATTATTAACAGATTCCCAAACAAATACACACACACACACACACACCAGCACACCCATGTGAGATATTTACGTCATCAATGTCCAGTATGCTGTGTGGCTAGGTGCCATTTTGGCGCCTTTGTCTCTATGCTGGAGTGAGCAGCTTTCGTAAGTTGACACCTACTTCTTCATATGACATGTCATGCGGAGAAGGTCTTTTTGCATGTTTGTGGATATCAGTGCCGCTCTGTTAACGCCAGTCCGGCAGCGCATAGTAACACGAGGCAACAAGGAGCTGATGCAGTGTGTACACCAAACGGGTCCTTGAGTTACTGTTTCTGGACCTTTTTTCCCCCACTGTGATGTTTTCCCTAATAAAAATTAAAAGTTGTGCCTTTGCAGTGTTAGGGGATATTAGTGTAAGGGTGGAGGCAGCGTAGTTGTGTTTTTTTTTTTGGTGGGGCTGCAGTCTCAGACAGCCAACTGTAAAAAGGGCTGACATCTAACCTTGCTACCGTGCAGCTAGGATCAGGGGGCTTTGGAGCCACACCACCCTCTTTAGATAGATGGGTTAACAGCAGCTCTTGGCCCAGTAGTGTCCTGTGAGGGTCAGTGCCAAGACCACTTCAAATGTGCAAACCATAATCCCCCTCTGACATTAAGCAGTGTGTGTGTGTGTTGGGGGGGGGGTTGGCAATGTAAGCAAGGTCTTTTTGGCTGGCCTTGTTTCATGCTGGCAGTGGCCATAGATACTAAAGCCATTACTCACGGTGCAGGCATGTCCAGAATGTATTCTTAGCCCCTGTCTTCCTATCAGTCACTACAGAAAGGTTGGAGGGTCAAAAAATAAAGAGGTAACCAGTCTACAGGGCTGTCTGCACCACCGCTGTTTACCAGGGAGGGGGTGATATTTTAAACCTGGGAGAGCTCACATATTTACCCCACTGAGCCTGACTGACTTGCCATTTGGTGGGGTGAAGACTCTGGAGCCTGCTGATAGAGGATAGGAGAGAAGAGAAGAGGCAAAGAGAGAAACTCTGTAGTTGCTGCTTGTTAAGCAGATTTTGCGTATAGAAAACTATTCAGAGAAGAAAAGGTAGCGTATCAAAACAAAAGAAGACTGAATTGAACAGAAGGTTTGAGGATAAAGGCGAGAATAGTGGGGGAGTCACTTGGGGGAGGCGAGAGGTAGCCAGGCTGAGCTGACTTTTTCCCCCAGAGGAGGAGTTGCAGTTGCCGGCCAGGGCAGGTCCCAGGGCTGGAAGGGCTGGCCCTACTGCTTCTCCACCTCATTCCTTCTTCCTCTTACTCCTCCTTCTCCTCCCTTTAACTATCAACCAAACTGCTGTGCAGTGATGAAGTTACAGGCAGAGCCCGTGAGCAACACAGGAATGCTTAGAAAAGCCTGTCAAATAAACTTTTCTGCCTCGAGTGAGGGAAACTCCAGAGGTTGAGCCTTTCATACGAGGACCTCCACAGCAGTATAGACTGTCATCCTTCAGTCTTCTCAGCCATTCTTTTGTCGCACTCACTGGTTGAGTGCACTGAGGAACTGAGAGGATTTTTTCTACTTTTTTTCTCCTCTGTTTTTGTATTTGTAAACCGGAACACTGGCAACCTTTTCAGTAGCACGGTGCAAGGACCAGCTGCATTCACCAAAGATGAGCCGCTGGCTGAAATGCACCTCTATGCACTTTGTAGGTATTTATTGGTAGTAAATTCAGTTTGTCACCATACTATATGTTGATGGTTTTCGGTGTCTACTATTCTAATGCTTTTGTCTACAAACTGAATTGCCTGAAAGTGTGCTTTAACAAAGTGGTAATGCAGTGAAGGAGTTCTTCTAGAGGCAACTTTGGACAATTATCATCAGTGAATCAGTTTGATGACTTAATTGCTTCCCAAATAGATGATATTGTACATGTTCTCAAAGTCATACATAAACAGATATTTTCTTTTTGTTTAATTTCAGTGCATTACTACTGTGTACACAATTGAGTGCATTTGTATCTCAGTTAAGCTTAAACTCTTTGCTTGTGCTCTGTTTATTGTTGACCTCCAGTATAAAACGTGGAGTGGGCGGGGGGCTTGTTAGTGAAACTGCAGCACAGCACATTCTTGCCACCTTCTTCATTAACTTACGTCTATTAGACTACTACTACTACAAAAGGACAAATTAGATTGCCAGTATGTCGTTGTTTCTGTGTCAGAAATGGACTTTTTGCTTCCTATGCACACGTGTCACTGTTGCATTTATTAGTCAGCAAAAAGAACTGGTAACCCAATATATAGGTATTGCAATTTACCTTTAAACTAAGTAGGCATTTGGTAAAATAGTTGTTTACCTATTTGATTAGAGTTTGACTGTCAAACATACTGCATGTCTGATAGTTCACTGTCATCATTGTCAGAACACAGACTGGAACAAGTATGATGATCGGCTGATGAAGGCTGTGGAACGGAGCGAGGTGGACAAGGTGGCCGCTGTTCTCAGCAAGAAGGGCATCATCCCCACCAAGCTGGACGTGGAAGGACGCTCAGCGTGAGTAAACAAGGACACACACACACACACACACACACACACACACACACACACACACACACATCCGTGTTGAGTATGTTGACATTCAGTTTCCTTGGTACTATATGTACTGTACTATATACATGCTTTTTTCAATATTTCCAAATCTAAAAATGCTGAGCATCACAAATTCCACACATTGTTGTGGTCTCCCCACCACACCTTCCTTACCCTTTTTCCCAAATGAAGCAACTACCGATGGGAATTTCTTTTCAGTTACAGTAGGTCGCCCTTACTTAAAATTAGTTTTACCTCATGACTCCAAGTCTGCCTTACCCTCAGAAAACAAAAATATCCCCGTCCTGCCCCATCCAAAATTCCCCATGGCTATGGTGACCCTGTCATTTCAACCTTAAAACCTTCATCCAACTGCCCTGCATCTGGAAGGCATTGCAGTTGCATATGTATCCATTTTTACAATTTCTCTTTCAGTGTCCATCTGACTAGAGGTCAGTGTGGGAGTTGGTATAAAGAATGCTTGTGGCCGGGCTTGACCGCATTGGCTAGATGTTGTTTATGTTGTCCCCACAGGAAATGACTCCCTGTAAATTCAGATCAGATCCACTGTGGTACTTGCAACACTAAGTAATACATTTTGGCCCAGCTGCAGGCTATTATCAGGATCAGTTGACATCTTGAAGGACCATGTTTTGTATAATCCTTCAGTGGGAACCTCAGAGTTGTTTTTGCAATTAGAAAAACAGAAATATAAGATAGGAATAAATGTAAGTGTAGCGAGAAAAGTAGGTCAACCCAATTGCAGCATGATCATCCAACACCACAGATATTAAAGGTATCTCAAACAGATCTATGTTTTGGTCCTATTAAGGATCATAATTAGACTGGGTGAACCCCGCCGACTCTGCCAGCGATTTGATTTAGCCCCGCAGCTCGGTCTGGAAACCTGCACCTTCTCCTGTTGCGGGAACCAGTCACAAACTGACTTATCTACCTGCCTCGCTATTGGCAGGTTTAACACCATGACAATAGAGAAGCGACCGAGCAGCTTCTTGTTTTCAGTCATATAGTCAACATAGTGGCAGCCACCAAACGCCACAGTAGCGCAGCAAACCCTTTGATGCCGCTGCCTCTTCTTCGTCAAAGTACAGAGCCGACTTCCCAGACCAATTCTCAATCTCAAATCTATTGAGCTCGGCTTGGTCTGGTAATAACCAGACTAGATTAAAATAGCATAATGGAAAGCAATGTTTAAAAAAGCAGTTACTTTTTTTAATGCTAAATGTAGCCAGATTCCACCAGCATTTTGGGAGGCCTGGCGCCCTAAGTTTAATCCTTGATATATGAAGAACTCAGTGGTCCGTGGCCTGTGATTCAGGTTTATTTTGATAAAGGCTTTGTTAAAGCATAAAACTATGAAGCCACAGATCCCAGAAGCAAAGGTGCCAAGTATTTTAAGCAGGGTGTGAGATTGCACAGACAAATGATTCTATATATGTGTGCATGTGAATAAACTTTAATTAAATTAAGCTCCCAACCTGATAAATGCCCTGTTGAAATTATTTTTTTCCAAATTCATTGACTGTAGAGATTGTTATAAACCGTCTCAGGCTTGCTCATCGTTTAGTTTCTTCTGCAGGGTGGACAGACCACTACTCGTTAACTATAAAATCAGAATATTGAATGTTAATGGAAAGAGGACATGCGTTTGCCAAGTCTACCAAAAACAAATGTGAACCACAATTGCAACTCAGCAAGACTGTTTATAGCTCAGTGGGCCACACACAGGCCAACATGTGTCTATGGCTTTCTGGCCTCTTCAAAAGCCAACAAAGGAATGGCGATGCTGTATAATCATAGACCTCTGTGGGGAAACTAATTACAAACTGTTACCCGCAATATATAATTTGGTGTGCCTTGGATTACTGGCATTAATGTGTTCAGCTAATTAATTCAGCTCTAACTGTTCTATCGCGGCTTCCAGCTGAGTAAACCCTTTACATCTCTGCCATGGCATTAAGATAGATCCCAGTGAGGCAAGCCCACCCATCACACCTGCTTGTTCTGTGTAGTGGTGATAGCTGGCTGCCGAGGGCTAAGCCAAATGAGTCCACATGACAGTACATCACTCGAGACAGCCACTTGCTTGGCCCTGCAGCATGATCTGGCACTAAGTAAAGATACGGCTGCATGCCCATTGTTTGTCAGGATTAGCACTAACAAATTTGGTGCTCAAGTGTCTTTTTTTTTTTCTTCTTTTTTTTTTTAGAACAATAACGGCAAGCTGGAAGTTTCAGAGTTGGATCTGCCTGATGTGACCTTAATCTTATGAGAGATTGAGAACAGAATTTCAAGTCAACTACACCGTTAATGCCTTCACGTGCTGTGTTGTAGAAAACACAGCATGATTATGGGGACTAATGTTTTATTTAAAGCTGCAGTGATTGATTTATGGCCACTGGGAGGCAGAAGAGTTTGAAAACAAGATGACAGATACAACACTTCAATAGTACACAATCCTGTTTCTGTCAAGTTGATGATTTTAAGTTTAATATTCACTCTTGTATCAGCTGTGGTTTGTTTTCCAGCAACTCGTGAGAAACATGAGCGTCTTCAGCTTGATAATGTTTGCCTTTCTTCACCAACTAGTTTTTGACTTTTTTCTGCTGTTGGGTGCTGACATAGCATAGAGTGGGTTAGTCATATTCTTATTTCCTTAAAAAAGTGATTTAGAATGGGTTCGTCATGAGTGACCACTTCTATAATGCACATACATACACATGTAAATGTATCAATGGACTTTTCAAAACAATGCGCAGCAATGATTGGGCAAGTGTGACAGGAATCATTTAGTAGTATGTGACGCTGCAGAGGCGACTGACACACATCATGCACTCTATATGGTTTAGCTACCAGCATATACTCTCTGGTTTACTCTTCCCTGTCCACTCTCTAAAAATAGCAACCATATCCTGTAAACTGTCAACCTGAAAATCGCCCATTGAGCAGGTGTGAAGATGAAATGACATGTGCTCTGACCATTTAACTGAGGTATCCAGGCAGGTGAGCAGTAACTCCACAGAGAGCAATTATTTGTGTTTGGTCTGTGTCAGACATTAAGCTGTTTTGTTTGTTTGGCAATTTATGTAAGCAGTCTAAGCTGTGCTGTGGGTAAAGTGGGCTTAAGTCCCCCTAAATCAAATCTGTCAGTTTGATTTCTTTCATATAGTCACCAAAATAAGTGATTTTTAGTATAAAAAGTCTTGGTAGCTGTTTGTGCCACTCACTGTCATGCGACTCATTCTTTATTCTTCACAAAGTTGAGAAGTAATCTACTACCCCCAGTTCAAGTTTGCAGTTAAGTATTTTTAACTCTGTTCAGAGACATTCCTTGAGTTACCTTCTGGAAAATGCTTGGCAAATCACATCCCTTATATCCCCCTAACTTGGATAGCTCTGGTCTGCTTCCTGTCTGCTGTTTGCCCCGAGAGGTCAGGACCCTCCGCTGCTCCCCAGAGAACCAGCGTCTTCTGGCCATCAACACAGCTTTTAATACCCGCGGCAGTGTTGAGGTGACAGCCTAGCTGTCTCCTTGGCAGATACCACAGGCTTGGTGTATAAACAGGTTCATGTGGCTTGATGGGTGACAGACTAAGATTGGTTTACTCACAGTGCTTTGGAGACCTTCATGGCTGTCTGTGGCAGTGCTGCGGTGGGTTTAATCAGAGAAGGGGAACAGGAATGTTTCCTGTCAGAATTGGCAAACACGTGCAGTGGGAAACTAAATTGAGTAGGTAATTAACAAGGGAATATGCAAACTTTGTGGCAATTAAACACGTTGTTGGTGTTGACATCACATTTCAAGGCTCATTTAGTAGCTGGTCTGGGGCTTTCAATTCAATTATATGGCCCTCGTTAAGAGTTTTACAGCTGGCATGGAAATTCAATTTTTTAGCATTTTAGGGATTTCTTGTCCGTGTGGACTTAAAAGTTGAGTTTCATGTCTCTCAACTGCTGTTTTCAAGTTCAAGAATGAACTTTAGAAACTCATGAATAGAAATATATTTAGGTCAATGAAGTGGCTGATAACTCGTATCGTTTGTCACCATACAGGCCTTTCAGGGTTTATCACATTATGCAAACAAGACAGTGGGCATATAGGCAAAACTTTCAGTAAGATTATTCTTAAACTTAACCTTAACAATATCAACATAAAATTCCTTAAATTTTTGAAGTGGTGACTTTACAGCCAGAAATACAGTAGGGGGCACAGAAAGCAGATACATTTCTTTTCTTGCAGGTTGTCTCTAATACTTCTAAATTATAGTTTGATATTGCTCATGTATACAGTAGTGAAGCTGATACAGTACAACAACTCTGTGTAGCTCTTGGTACCCTTGGAGTCATACAGACTCTGAGGTTTCTTGTTATTTGCTTCAAGAATGCTGATCTTGCTGATAGCATGGAGCCAGGCGTCCATTGGCAGTCCCTCTCTTGTCCTTAAGTTTCCCCCTCACCCCCCCTTCCCTCTACACCCTATCACTTTTTCACTGGCCCTTCTCTACTACACAGGGCCAAATCTTTTTAAAAGTTTTCCTCTATCTCTCGTCTTGTTTTCCAGGTTTCATTTGGCTGCAACGCGAGGACACCTTGACTGTCTCAATCTCATCCTGGGACACAGTGTTGATGTCACTGCGAGTGATGCCACTGGTGAGTCCAGGTTGGATGAAAGCAGTACCCTGGAGAGGCAGTTATATACTCTTGATGTGTTTGAAAATCTTGTCAACCCCCATTATATCAATGAGGGTAGACTTGATAACATCTTGCAGCATAACGCAACACAGTTGAAAAATATATTTTTTTATTTAGATGTGGACCATCTACAAAGTCCTTGGCAAAAGTTTGTGTGTTGCTTTTGCTATCCAATTCAATTTATTTTTATTTATTTTATTTATATAGCACCACATCACAACAACAGTTATCTCACAGCGCTTTTCATAAAAGGGCAGGTCTAGACCGTACCCTGGGATGTTATTTTCAGACACCAATTCCCACCAAGAGCAAGCACAACACAGCACCTCGCACTAGGTGGGATGTCATTTCCACATTGTCACATTATAAATCAAAGCAGGTTAAGTAACTCATGCAAGAACACGTTTCCTACTTTGAGGAAGGAGATGAGGATGTGGTAGGCAGAAAATTGGTCCTATTAGTGTAGTCGATAAATAGAAGCAGAGCGCTGCTCAGCATTAAACAAATTAGAATCAATACCAAAGTAGAATTCTTACCATCGGATAAGAAAATGGAAATGTATCAGCATGGAAGAGTTCCCCAAATAAACTCAATTGGACATATTTCCAAATGGGAACCTGGTGAGGGTGCAAAACGTCTCTGGACTAAAAAAAATCCTACTGGTTGGTCGGAGCACTACTGAAAAATACATTCACACTGCAGTGACATAGACTGTGAGGGGAATTTGTCATTCAAAATTTTGAGAAAATTAGCAGTAGGATCAGCAGAATAATATTTTAGTTTAATGGCATTGTCATGATGAAGTTATACAAGCGGAGTCATATGTACAGTACAGTTATTTTTGCTTTTGCAGTTTGCCACAGTGCGGCTTTTGTTCTACAAGTACCATCTTACAGGGACACTTTGAGTGATATTTGCACATAGCATTTGGCTCTAAAAATACATACAATGCAAAGCCTTGATTGGGAATGGACTTCATTTTCTGATGGCTGCATTTATCACTTTCAGGTAAAAGTGCTCTTCACCTGGCTTCAAGAAATGGACATTCTCTGTGTGTGCAGAAACTCTTGCAGGTAAAGTGCAGTTGTCCTCGCTGTGATACTCAAACACTGTTTGAGCCAATGACTGATATTTACTCCTGTGAGAAAGCATGCCAAACTGCAAGATTATATGTCAAAATGTATTTTATTTTTTTGTTAACTGTTTTTGCCGCTCATGTTGGTGGGTTGTGTAACTGCACACATCGTATCTATGTCCCACAGAGCATCTTCCCAGTTACTGGCCAGTCAGAGCAGTCTCCCTCTCAGCTCCTTTAAATAATTATTGCCAAACAGCCCTGGCAGCCGAGCCCACTCTGTATCGGTCAACAGTGGGCCCTGTTGAGTCACCGTGCCCCACTAGAGGATTTATGTGTTTACAATCAGGGGGCTATCTCTGCAATATTGTGCGTGTCGTAGCTCTTCCCTCGCCCCCACCTCTTTCATGGGAGTGATCTAACGGAGGGTACGGCTGTTGGCAGAGGGTTGTCAGTGGTGTTGACAAGCATACCCTCCTGCAAACCTGCCGTCCATTCTTGGTGCCGTCATCACATCAGACATAGCAGCTGGACACCAACACCCACCACCATTACCACCTCCACTATCTCCCCCTGTCTGCCCAAACCCTCACGGTATAGGATATCCCCCTCTATGCTCCACCGTCAGCTCCCATTGCCGTTCTACTCACCCCCTCCCCCTCTTCGCTTTGTCATTTGAGCTTGCTGCTAATTTTTGGCCCTTGTTGCTGGAGAGAGTTGGGTTTTTATAGTGGGGGCCAGAGAGCTCGCTGGCAAGCTTACCCAGCAACATCATGCCCCTGTTAGCATTAAGTCCTCAAGGCTTTCATAGCAGGCCCTCATCACCACAGTGGTACACTCCGACCAGCTGACTTACTGGGTAGAGATGTCCCACGTATATCAGCACAGCGCCACTTGGCCTAATTTGACCTTTCTGCTGTTGCCCTTCAGGTTCCACTGCCAACCAGTAAACAAAAACTACAATATTGTAACATGATCAAACCATTACTTAAAAGAAGTACTTGAGGTGTAAACTTGAGATACAAAAAAAACAGTGGTCTTTCCTCTGTTGAAGTAATTGTCCAAATGTAGCATCTTTGTAAACTAACCCATCTGTTTCGCATTAACAACTTGATTGAGATGTTAATTAAGGTTGTTTTTATTATTATTATTATTTCTATTTAGCTTTTGAGGCCACTTAGTGACACTAAGTTAAGATTGTGACAAAATGTAGGATTTTCTGAAGTGGGGCTCTTAAATATGTATTTAGTGTTGTACTTGATTATTTTTCAGATTTACTCTTCCAGAAAAATATTTCAGCACTAGTGAGATAATTTGCTTCACTGATTCTGTTGTTGATTTACAGCACAACAGTCCAGTTGGAAATGTGGACCTACAAGGACGAACAGCTCTACACGATGCTGGTAAGACTTCTCTTCTATTCTATTCTATTATATATAAGTACTGGCTGTACTCTAGTGCTGTAGTATAGTTAGGGCTGCTCAATTATGAAAAACAAAAAATCATAATCAGGATTATTTAACACAATTCCTCATTGACTTTTGGAAAGATGTTGCAATTATTGAATTAAAAAAAACAAACAGTAAAACAATACAACAGTAAGAATACTTGGAACTGGGAAATTTTCCTTAATACCTTTTCCTTTTTAACTTTTATATTTATATATTATTTTATCAGCATTACCATAGTTGCTAGTAACAATACTGTCACCACTTATAATTATTGCCATTTGTTTGGGTGTTAGGTTATAACTGCAATTATTACTCTCTTTTCTTTCCTTTCCTGAGCAATGCAGGGTTGGGTTGGGTGGTGGGGGGTTATTAAAGTTAAAATAACCTGGTATTTTGTTATATCCTGGTGTTATCACTTCTTTCATAAAAATGTCAATGAAGAAATTGTTAAAATGTTCGCGATTACTATGTTTTTGTGATTGTATAGGAGCCATAATCGTAATCACAAATAAAACTTTTGATGAGTTGCACCGCTCTAAGTATAGTGCTTAGTCTAAAGCTGACTCTAGTAACTGGACTCTACTCCTATACTGATTGCACTCTGCTCTAGTAATGTAGTAAAGTGCTTTAACTGTATTGTAATTGCATCAGCAGAGATTCCAAAATACAGAAAAATAATGGAATGCAATAATGAAATCCCGGCATCTGTATTGATTTTAAAGACCATATTTCTTTAGCTTTTCACCCTTTCAACATTTAAACCAGGTCCGCGCTGCTGCCTGAGCTGATTGATACACACATGTATTTCACTGGTAAATGGGATGGAATGATTGCAGTTGTTTCTACTTTTTCTCTTCCCAGTCATGGCTGGCTGCTCCTCCAGCGTGAAACTTCTCTGTGACAGCGGAGCATCTGTGAATACCACTGATTTCGTGAGAATTTTTATTTTTTTCACTTTTTCTCACGTTGTTATGGTCTCTTGAAAGATGATTGTGGTTTAATGTGTTTAGTTGTTATTTTAGAAAAGTATTGGGATCAGCTTGCTCCTTAAAGTGCTCCTTAAAGGCTGTAACCTTGCCGATAGCTGTTTGGTCATGTCCGATAAGGTCGGTTAGAGCTGCACAAAAAGGTATTGACTAAATCTGTATTTAGTTCTCTTGAATGAGCACCCTCTACATTCAAGCGCTCGCTATGTTCTGAGTCACTCTGGACCTTTGTTTGCTTTGAGGGGAGATACAAATAGATTTTTTCCAATTTTGTGGATGGATGTAAAATGTCATTTGTTTATCTCCAGGATGGCAAGACACCTTTGGTGCTGGCAACCCAGATGTGTCATCCACGTATCTGTGAGCTGCTGCTGGAGCGAGGGGCTGACATCACCATCCGGGACAAACAAAACAAGTAAGAGACATCTGCCCTTGTGGTGTTAGCCTTTTGGTAGGGTTGGCAAAGTCTGTGTTGCTTACAAAGGGCAGCTTTTGACAGATGGCAGAGGTTGACGACTTAAACAAGTCGCGCTATTTGTATTCCTGTTAATTCCTTTATCATTTTTATGCCCCATATAAAAAAAACAAAATTGTGTTTCACACATTTACAAGTCAAAAAATAAGTAAGTGCAAGACAGAAGACTTTCAAATTCTATCAGAAGACTTTCAAATTCTAATCCCTGCAGTGACAGTCTTTCTCACATTGACATTAAGTCACGGAGAAAGGAGTACGTTCTGTGCTAGCTGAGGTCAGAAAAGAAGTATTCCTGAAAGGACATTGACCTTATGTACCTTGCAAAGATGACTATAGAAACATTTTAACAAAGCTTAGCTGCACAAGCAGGTGAAAAAAAGCACGGTAAAAGTAGAAATTGTAAAAAAAAAAACTAAAAAAAAAAACATGTTTGAAAAGCGTGTCCTTGTGAACTTTAACAGTAGTAAAACACCACTGTATATATTGCAGTACATTTGCATGACTTATTGTACATGGCATACTGGAGTCCTGGAAACGGTTAAAATGACATACGAATATCATTTTTGCCAGACTCATTTACTGATTCTCAACATCTTTCCAAACACAAAGCAAATGCAGTCATTTAGTACAAAAGAACTAGCTTTGCCAAGATTAAGAGTTCAAGGGTAAAGATGACAAGAACAAGGCAACTCAACTCAGCTACCACAACTCCAAATTTTCCAGCAGCAGTTGAACACAATGCATAATAAATTGTTGTTTTTGCCACTATTTTGTAATTTCATAGCCCCATTTTTAGTGACACAGTTGTTTTATGGCTAGTATGTGTCTGTTCTTGTTTGCGCCCCCCTTCAGGACGGCGCTGATTCTGGGCTGCGAGTACGGCTGTAAGGATGCGGTGGAGGTGTTGCTGAAGAGTGGCGCTGACATGAAGGCCGTTGACGGCTTGGGTCACGATGCAGTTCACTACGCTCGCCTCAGCAAGAACCAGGAACTCGTTGCATTGGTCAAAAGTTACCTGGACAAAGCCACCAGAGGTCAGATGGCAAAACAAACGGAAAATAAAATAATCTTCTAGCAGCTTGTTTGAAACAAATACAAGAAGAGCATGATTAGCATGATCGTTGATAGCAACAAACACCCATCAGACCATTAAGAAGAATTGCAGAATGTAAATATTCTCTATGATTATTTAATTTTTGTGTCAGTAAGTGTTTTTCAACACTTCTCACAATATCTTTAGCCATAGCATTGACTTGCACGGTTGTTACCTGAGTTTCTGCTATATTTGCTGTGCCTTTTGTGTGCATTGCTTTTGTGAAACATGTTTTAAAGAAACCGCGTAGTGCAAACATACCTGTTTTTGGCAAATCTTGATAACATATGAGAAGACATGTATAGGCTTGCGTCAGGCCAAAAGTCTGGTAAGTAATGCATGTCCATAAAGGCCCGCACATCCAAACTTATGAACAGTTTTTATTCGTGTGCCATAAAATAACTCTTACAATAACTCAAAATGGTACAATAGCAGTCTTTCTGCTAATCCAAAAATGCAATATCAGATTAATATTATTGTATTTACTATATTTATTGTTTTCATTCTGCATCTTCTGCCTTTATAAGGGTACTGTCAGTTTATTTGTGCACCAGTGAGGGTGAGTTCCAGAAACATTTTGTTGGACAGCTGCTGTCCACTGACAATAAAACCTCTCTATTCTATATTTTTGAGAAGTCTGAACTTGCTGTTTTAACTTTTTGTTCCAGATAAGGAGGCTGCAAAGATGGAACAGTGGAAGCGACAGGTAATCCTACAGCATCTATTAAACCCCACCTATAGCAAGGAGCAGCTGTTATTCTACAAACTGCTTTACATGCTGCTTTTCCAAACTGCAGGACCTTTTATGTGTTCATGTAGCATGATGGAAATAGCTGTGAACTGAAATTTGGCGGCAACAATTTGTTTCCTCAGTCCCTTTGGTAAAAGATGACAAAGGTCAAGGGTGCTTGCATCCCACAGCCATTATTGACATTAATAAAACAGAATCACACTTTGAAGCCTCACGATTCTGCATTTTCTTCCAGTTTTTGCACATTTCAAATCCTTTTCTTTGACTTGTTATAGTCGTTTCATATATCTGAACCTATAAGGGACTCACTGCCGCTCACATGTACATGTCTGCCATCTAGTGATTATAAGTGAGAATTGTTCCATACACTTTCATAGCTTCTGGTCATTTTATACCTTCAAAACCTGGTTGTAAACAGGATCCTGTCTCATTCTCAGTATTCAGTGGAGAGATCGGAGGCAGCTGAGGTAAACATAAGGGATCAAATCCTACACGTAAGTGCTGTTTAACTTCAGCCTCCCTATTCCTCACAAACGCATAAGCAGTTTACGTGCGAGTGCTGGGAATGCTGGAATTCACTGCAACAAAAGTCCAAACCTGTGATCTAGACATCCATATCCACAAAGTACTGAGTTTTAGTAGTTGCATTTTGGTTGTAAATTTGTAAGGTTGTATGGTTTTATTTATGGGGTGTTTGTTTCAGGACTTGGAGAGGCAGAACGAGACCATGCAGGAAAATCTCAAGAAGTCCCACCAGGATCAGAGAGCCCTGTTAGATAAGGTCAACATGCTACAAAAACAGCTCACACAGGTAAACAATACAGCAACACAACAAAAGCAACTTAGCTAGAAAATACAGTACAGTAGTGTGAAACCTTCCAGGCACGCTTGTCCTCTGGCACCACTACTGGCTTGGTTTTTTTCTCTGGTTAAGGAGATTTGACGCATTAGGTGCCGAAATTAAGCAAATATACATAATAAAAGCTAAGTTGAGTCAAGCTCTTGACTTAATGTCATCATCT
This sequence comes from Etheostoma cragini, assembly GCF_013103735.1. Classification (NCBI taxonomy): domain Eukaryota; kingdom Metazoa; phylum Chordata; class Actinopteri; order Perciformes; family Percidae; genus Etheostoma; species Etheostoma cragini. The sequence goes on along the minus strand of NC_048407.1, from coordinate 11,409,730 downwards.
CAATATCAGAGATTGTGTAAAGATAATCTAATAATAATCTAATCACAGAGGAGGCTTAGCAGGCTTTTAATACTGATTGCTAATATAAATTATTCATGATCAAAGGACTTTTAGTGTATACTGTATTTATAAGATCTGTTTTATTCATCTGCAGGAAAAGATTGCTGTGGAAGACACTCAAAAAGAGGTATGAAACAACAATTATTTATTGAACATTGTGGGCTTTTTTCACAATTGTCTCAGTTGTTTCACTGGTTACGTTTGTTTTAAAGAATTGTAAACTGGATGCACGTTATAATCAACATAACATTTAACATACAGTAGTAGCAATCATGAGTGCAGTGTGGCGACAGTGTCATGTAACGGTATGACCTCTGAAACCTTAAAATAAGAGCAAATGAAAGACTGGAGGATATTGCTGGTGCTGTATCAACACAGAACTCTACATGTGGAAGTGAAAGGAAGGGAAAAGGAAGGTAGCACAATCTGAAATGCCACTCGATTTAATAGCACTAAATAACACCCTAGCTCTGCCACACATTCAGGATGATTGGTCAATGGATGTGGCAATTCACCATTTTGTAGTTTCATAAACACATCTAAAAAGAAATGTTGGTTCCTTTGTTTCAGTTGGAAAGTAAGGGAAGAAAGACCCAACAAAAACAAAAAAATCTACAAACCACAAATGTCAGCGTGCATGTTCACACGTTGTACCATGTGCTCCTGTATGTTTCATGAATGAGGCCCATTCTCCTAAAAGTTGCTACTTGTTGAATTATGATGTACAACAAAGAGATCGCAAAGGCAGATTTTACTACCAAGAACTCCACGCTTCATAATTTATCAACAATAAAAAAAAATCCTTTTTTGCTAAACAGCACTAAATAAATGAGGTAAAAAAAGTAACAAGTAAAGTAAATTTATCTCCAAACGCCTTTGCTAAGTTACTTTAAAAAAATGTTTTGTCTTTTTTTCTGTTTTGTTTTTACACCAAACAGTTCACACTGGTGTGTGGCAGGCATTATCTGCATTTCTCAGCATACTCTCAATGGAAGTGTTTGTATACCTTTTGTGGTAAGGGATATAAATAAACTGTATGGTAACACTTTACTTAGATATCTGGGAACCGAGTGCAGCCGTACTACAAAAAAAAGGTAACTCTTTACTTGGAGGTATCTACATAAGAGTGACGTGACACAGCCATGACGCATGAATGTTAACCCTAACCTGTCAGAAACGTTTTTGACTTGTTTCTAACGTTTGACACGTTCATGAAAGTATAATTTCACTCTTATGTAAGTGATACCATCAAGTAAAGTGTAACCAACTGTATTTGCATCACGAGTCATGTATTGATCTGAAAGTGCCTTTATTCTTCTTTCTATTGAATCAGAAGGAGCAGTTGAAGGTGTTACTCAGTGCCAAAGAAAGAGAAGAAGGAGCTCGAGGCCTGGAGACTGTCAAGGTCCAGCTCCGGAGTACAATGGTCAGTGACTTTATTCTTTTTTTCTATTATTTCTTTCGACCCCATTTACACTACCCGTCAAAAGTTTGGGGTCACTTAGAAATTTCCATTGCACTCAATTGCAGACAGAATATCAGCTCAGATCAGTTGCGTTGTTTTTTTTTTTTAACCAGAGCAGCAGTTTTTAGTGTACATTATGTGCTTACATAGTTAGTTTTTTTAAATGATATCATATTAGTGAACAGAATGTGCCTTTGGTAAATGGGGTGAATGGTTGCTGATAATGGGTAATGTAGATATTGCATTAAAGATCAGCCACCCACTCAGATCAGCTGATATTCTGTCTAGAATGGCGTTGTAAGGAAGTTTGTAAGCAACCCCAAACTTTTGACTTGTAGTATAGTATATCGAGGAGAGTAGGCTAAATAACAGAAGCACCTCTCCCCCAAAAATGATCACACAAGTGAATCAAACATCTCTAAAACAGTTGCTTTGTTTTGTTTCAAACAAAAAAATAACATTGTAACCTTCTTGGAGAGAGGATATGTTACAGGACTGATGTATTAGACTCCTTTGGGTTTAGCCAAGTGTCCCTAAAACTGGCAACTGTGAGTGCTTTGAGAAAACGCTTAATAAATGTAGTGAAACATTACAGCACATGTTTGAGATAAATCAGTGCTGCTAAAACATTCTACAATGTGTTGTAAATAAAATATATTTGAAATTTTAAAAGTCTCAGTACAAGCATTTTTAATGAGAATGTGTATCGGCCTGTGTCCACAGGGGGACTACTCTGGGCAATCTGTTATCAAAGGTAAGCTTCCTTCCATTTCTTGAATCCTAAAGAAACATTTGATATCATAATTTCAACTGTCACCTTCAGAGTATGAGGAGGTTTGAATGGTATGTTTTTACACTGTTGTCTTGCAGGTAAAGAAAACATTTTGGTCAAACAAGCTCACAGCCTGGATTCTGAGCAGGTCAGTTGTAATCTGTGGAACAAGTCTGTGGCAAATACAGCGTTAGTAGTTTGCATGGAAGCAGTTTGTGTTTACAGTGTAAAAGGACTGCATTTACACAGCGCTATACAACTACTGAAAGCACTTTTACATAGTACAGGAACCATTCATACACTGGTAGCGAGGCTGCAAGCCCTGCCACAGTGGGCTTACAGCAGGACATGAAAACAAATTAAACTGCTTATACATTATTCAGATGCTGGCTTTCTTCTTAAATTAAATCTGGGAACCAGTCAGTTTGTTTTAAGGTCTTACAAATCAAAGGAAAGAAAGATAAGGAACTTAGCAGTCAACACCTATTCTGTACTCTCAAATTAAGTAGCTTCCTTTCTATCAAAATGACTAATAATGATAATTTAATGTTTTTCCTCTTTCTCTGCAGATATTCCAGAATGCTGTCGTGTCCCGTTCACTGTCCAGACCGCCAGAGAAAAGTCAGCCCACTGTAGGTTGGGACGTCTCTGCTGAACTGGAGGCACTCCGGCGTGAACTCGAGGCAGTCAAGAGAAAACAACAGGCAGCTGAGGACGAGACAGCGCGCCTTCAATCTGCCCTAAACCGTAAAAACCGGGAGTGCCAAGAGTTGGCTCAGAGCCGAGACACCATCCAGAAACAGGCTGACCAGCAGGTTCAAGAACTGGAGGATGCTTTGGGAGATGTCCAGAAGAGGATGCTGGATTCTGAGTGTAAGGTCAAACAGCTGCAAGCCCATGTAGTTGCCGTCAAGGAACACTTAGGAGGCCAGGCGACAGAAGAACTGCGGGCCCAGCTCCAGGACATCAAGGCCAAGTATGAAGGTGCTTCGGCCGAAGTATGTCGCGTTCGTAACCGCCTCAAACAGAGCGAGAAGGCCTTGGACGAGTACAAGAGCAGCGAGAACGAGCTAGCAACAGAGGCAGAAAAGCTGAACCAAGAGATGGAAGCCCTGACTGCAGAAAGAGACGAACTAGCAGAAACCCTTTTAGAAATGGAAACCCATTTGAAGGAGACCCAGACTAAACATGGCAACACAGTGCCAGCTGAGAAGTTTGACAACATGAAAAACTTGCTGACAAACGCAGTAGACGAGAAAGAACGGCAGATTGCTGAGCTGAGGGAAGACTATGATCGTGTGTTGGAGGAGGTGGCGGAGCTACATCGACAGCTGAACACTCCGTCATCCCAGGGAGGATCGGGGGCGATGTCTGCTGAGGAGCAGCAGAGGATACGGGCGGCCCTTGAAGAGCAGAATGATTCATTGAAAAGGAAACTGGTCGATGTGACTAACAAAAGCCAGGCTCTAATTAAGGAGGTCGGCCAGAGCGAGGAGGAAAGAGATATACTACGAGAGCAGCTGGACGAGATCAACAGCAGGATTGAGAGCGATTTTATTCCCATGAAGGTGCATGATGAAGCCCGGGCAAACATGGTGACGGCTTTAGAGGAGCTGGAGGACAAACTGGTGGAAGCCAGCGAACGTTACGGAAAAGCAGAGGCACAACTCCAGCAGCTTCTAACCGAGAGGCCCACGCTGCAGGAGAATATCAGCAGGCTCCAAAGCGCAAGTGAGAGGCACCTTAGGGAAGTGGACACTCTGAGATCTCAGAATGCCGACCTGGCGAAGAAACATGAACTTTTGCAGAGGAAATGTGAAGACAAAGATAAAGAGTGTGTACAGCTGACCGCGCAGAGCCAGGCTCTGAAACAAAGCTTGGAGGTAGAGTATGTTCCCAGAGAGCAGCACGAGCAAGTGAAGATGGAGTTAAGTTCCACCTTAGAGAGTGTTAAAGCTGAGATGTTGAAGTTGGAGACCAAGGGAAAAGAAAGTGCAGGAGAATTGAAGAATGTGAAAGAAGCAAATGATACGTTGAAAGAGAAGTTGGAAAAAGTCCTGTTGGAGATGAAAAAAGACTACATGAGCGTAAAAGACCACAAAGCTATCGCAGACAAGTTGAATGCTGCTGTGGTCAAAGCAGAGAACAGAGCAAATGAAGTTGCTGGGATGTATGCCTTGGCTCAGGAGGAATCGCTAAAGCTTACCCAAGAACTGGAGGCGCAGAAGAAAGAACTTGATACCATACAGGAGGCTATTCAGTCCAAGTTTATCCCGCTGACAGCGGCTGAGGAAAAAGAACACTCGCACAGTGCCCAGGTGAAGGAGTTGACAGTCAAACTGTTGGAAATGGAAGAGAAGTATAACGCAGAAAGGTCTGCCAGAGAGAGCAACAGACAGGAGAAAGATCAACTAAAAGTTGAGATTGAATCTGTTCAACAGAGACTGAACTCTGCTGTGGTTACCAGTGAAAAGCACAAGAATGTGGAGGAAGAGTTCAAGGGTAAATTTGAGGAATTAACACAGAAGTTGGTTAGGCTAGAGCAGCAGCACAGGGAGGTAACGCTTCAGAATGCTAATCTTCAAAACCAGAACGCCCTCAGCAACGCTCAAATCCAGAATCTCCAGGAGCGTCTGAAATCGGAGTTGACTCGGATAGCAACATACGACACAGAGCTCAAAGCCCTCCACGACGCCATGCAGCAAGCCCAGGCCGACTGCAAGAAAGCCAGAGAGGCTCAGCAGGAGGAGGCCCAGAGGGTTTGTGCCCTACAGAAAGAAGTTCAGGAACGCTGTGGGGAAGAGGCATCTCTGCTGCAACAACAGGCCAAGGCCAGGGATGCCCTGGAGGCCGAGGTCGCTAAGCTTCGATTGGGTCTCCGCGAAGAGGAGGAGAACAGCGCCCAGAGGGCTGAAGATGTATCTGCCCTGCAATCTGAGCTCCTTCAGGCCACACAGGCTCTGGAGGAAATTCGCTACAAGGAAGACCAAATGAACCAGCTGAAGAAGGAGAAGCAGCAGCTGGAGGAGGAGGTGGCCAATCTGACAAACGAGCTGCGGAGCTTGGCTAAGGAGAGTGAAGAGGCCCACCGGGAGGCATCGCAAGCAAGGGAGGGTGAGAGCAGGGCGCGGGCCGAGATGGCGGCCCTCCAGGAGAAGGGTCGTGCAATTGAGAGAGAAATTAGGGAGCTGAAAGAGAGATATGATGAGTCGCTCAGCACCATCGGTGATCTTCAGAGGAGGATCCAGACATCAGCTCAGCAGACTGAAGCAAAAGACAAGAAGGTAGTAAAATGTTTTGTTGTCAGTCATGGTTTTAATTTATAAACTACAAGGTGTGTTTGGTTCTAGATATAAAAAATGTGATAATATACTCTAATAGTATTTGTGTGTTACTTTTAGCTTTGTGTACATGTAGTTTTTTTAAGATTTTTACATGGCTATTGTAATGAAAATCTGTTGTCAATGTATGAATAGTTTTGTGTGTGTGTGTCAGATCACAGAGTTGCTGACAGATGTTGAGCGATTGAAGCAGGCACTTAACGGTCTGTCCCAGCTGGCATACACAAGCAACGCCCCCAATAAGAGACAGACGCAGCACATCGACACACTCCATGGCCAGATAAAGAGCCTACAGCAACAGCTGGCTGTAAGTGGGCATAAACAATATTATGTAAATATGTGCATGATCTGCTTTATATTTCCATTTTTTTTATATATTTACCTCACAGTAGCTGTCTTCTTGTCATTGACTGACAGACCGACTTAAAAATATTAAATACATTAGACACAGTGATATTTACAAAGATCATACAGCAACATTCTGGCCTCACAATCCATGTGTTTTTCTGATTTTGTAATTGCACCATGTATACATCCTTTATTTGATAAATACTCTGGTACATTTCGTTGATACAGACAGTCTGGCCACTCTCCATTGACAAGTTTTAACTTCCTTGAAGGCGGGAACTCTGTTGAAGTTTAAAACTATTGGATCTACCCAGAGTCCCTCTGGATTTGGTATAATCAATCACTAACGTTTGGTTGTGACGCTGGCTTAGCATCGCTAGTGTTGGCCTTAGCTAACTCTTTCACCACTAATGGATCAAGCTGGAAAATCTAACTTTTTTCTTTTATCCTAAGATTTATGTGTAGCTGTCTTTGTCTTCTGTTCCCTAAGGATGCTGAGAGGCAGCACAGGGAGGTGGTTTCAATTTATCGAACTCATCTTCTCAGCGCAGCACAGGTAAATTCCTCTCCTAATCTCAGTGGAACATATGACATGTTGTTTTCATTCCCATGAATGGTCTTAATTCAAATAATGTAGGTTCCGTCGTTCAGACAGCTTCTTGATAACCTCATAGAACCCTGACACTAACAGTCACTCCCAGAGATTCAGGGTTTGAAAGAATAATTGAGAGATGAGAGCTTTTGTGGCAATCCTTGGTTATTCCTGGCCACACTTTTCTGATTTTGATGACTAAACTTGTACTAAAAAACTCCTTTTACAAATGTTATAGGCTAGTCCTACATTTCTGCGGATGGCAAAAGAAAGGAATTTAGAAAAATTGGGTGCTGTCACAACTGCTGCAGCATGGCTCTAGTTAGTGCAGTCAACATGGTAGTGAGGTAAAACAGATCGCGGACGACTTGTATGACTCACTGGCAGTGCCAATTAAAAAAAGAAATGATCATACTTGCAAACATTGAATGGAAAGAAAAAAAAACATCGTAAAGATGTTATTCAAATTGCGTCTGTTTATTGAATCATGGCTGTGTTATTGTAAAATCCAAATCAACCAACTTTTAGCACTTTGTCACCATCCAAAAGCATAAGCAACTTCATATGTTTACACAGCGGTAAGATGTTGTGTGACAGCCTGCTGATTATTTGAGGCCGCCATTGCAGATGGGTTGGGAATATGTAATGGTAACTCTTGGAGCAGGCAGCAAACTCATTCATCAAAAAAGGTGAAACAATTGGCTCAGCCCAAATTATTAAAGAATATGAAGTGCACTGTAGCTGATAGCCAGGCTCTCATTGGCTAGCTGTTAGCTAATCAGAGTCAAGCAGCTTAGCTCGTTGAATATTAATGAGAACCGGCACACATTGAGCTGAGTCTTCTTGCAGGCTTTCTATCCCACGCTAGAAAGGTAACAAGGTAACCAAGGCATTGTCCATGGTAGAACTTTAGACCTCACAAAGTGATGAAACACATGTGGCAGGGCACCTTTTAAAGGAAGAAATATGCTACAAATGGATAAACTGAAGCTCACCCTGACTCTTTCTGTCATAGGGCCACATGGATGAGGACGTCCAGGCCGCCTTACTACAGATCATCCGCATGAGACAGGAGTTTGTGTGTTAAAGCTTCCTCCAACAAAACCAAATGCTACCTGCCGACTCAAATTCACCAGTCTCACATTTCCCACTGTAGGGTTCCCCTGCCGTGGCCCCTATGGGTGCCCGGTGTGCGGCAACATTTCTCCAAACAGGCTGCTCTGAAATCCTTAGTTTTTTGGGGGGTTATACTTTACTTGAAAGTATCAACATAAGAGTGACATGACACTGTCATGAACATGTCATAAACATTATAAACGAGTCATAAACATTTGTGACATAACGCTTCTTTAAAAAAAATCTCATTCAGTTTTGTCATGACACGTTAGGGTTCATGTTTTATGTAGATACCTTCAAGTTCAGTGTTACCTTATTTTTCCAGTACGGCTGCACTCGGTTCCCAGATATCTAATTCTCTGTTGTAGATACAAGTGAATAACTGTAGATTTTAGATACAAATATGTTATTTCAACTTAACTAGAAAGCTCATTTTACATTAAAAAAATGACGTATCAATTACTGTATCAAACTGACCTGTGAAATAATTTTGACTTAATAATATGTATGTATGCAGGAACAACAAGATCTTACAGCGCAGTATGTGAAAGGGCAACGCCATCCATCGCTGTCATATCTACGGTATTTTGAGTGATCTGCATTTTCGACTTGAGCTTTGACTCATTATATTCAGTGATACAGGGAGTTTTTTGACATATAGGTTCCTTTTTTCATAGATTACATGCTCTTGGGAATTCTCAGTTGAAATGTTAAATGGACATCAACACTTTTCACATTCCCACCTGACCGCTCTCGTACAGTGTATTTTCGTATTTGACAGCAATGTTTGCTCAAATTTGAGGGATAGGTTCAAATTTTCTCAAGTGGCCCTTTTAAAAGTCTGAACACTGAAATAGGTTTTGCGTGTTGTAATAATTTCTCTTGTTGATACTGGACACTAAAAGTCAAAAAATCCCTTTATAAAACTGAGAGATGATAATCGCTGTAATTTAACTGGCAGTGAAGAGACCTCTTCCTTACATGATTTTGATGTAAGATAGGACTAAAAAATAAACAAAAAAACATTTCAACGTTTAACCAGCAGCATGAATTAGTCTATCAAGTGGGTTTCTTTCAAGGTTAACATTTTTAAATTTTTGATAAGATTCCTTCTTTTTGTTTATTTGCTGAGTTACTGGGACATTGCTAAAGAGAAGAGCATGTTTTACTATAAAATGTCTTTTTGGAAGTTACCAACTTGATTTGACTAACTCTCTCACACAAGGAGGACAGTGGTTTTTGTCCCCCGTCTCTTACATTGAAACACCATTATAAGAAATCCCTTCATGTCCGGATTGGACAGAAGGAATGATTACACATGTAAGCAGTATTTTAAGACAGACTTGGGGGTGAACTTGTCCTTTGACCTAGTTCACGTCGGCTACCTTCTTGAGACGTTCTTGACGTCTTGGCTCTCTTTACTCAATTTGTGGTGCAGTTATCGTCTCCTGGAGGGCCAAACTAGCACGCGTGTTTTCAGAATAATCCAAAGATTCAAAAATATGTCATCTAAATCTTTAAAAAAAACATTTTTTGGTATGTGGTAGATAGTAAAGTGACAGATTTGGGACTCATGTCACTCATACAGTCTGGTTCCATCAGTCCAGACATGCTGGCAGGATTTGAGTCATAGAGGGTGTGAAGTGGAGATCTCTTGCTGTGTCCTACAGTTTGCAGTGGCGCGTCGTCCTTTTGTTGAAACCAGTGTCCTCTAGTGGAGAGACTTGGCAGGCCAAGTTGATAGAAATTGTAATAATCCTTGTGGCCCAGGGGTGGGCAGTTGTTGTTTTTGGAAGCTGTGATATCTGCAGCACTTGGGACATGTGTTATAAATCTTACAGATAGTATGAAATGTGAATGTCAAAAACAAAATGCCAGAGCGTTATCTATTTATATCTGTTACTCTGCATTACTTCATTTAAACCAAACCTCTTTTTAAAGATCGCAAATGTCCCAGCAGAAGCTTAAGACTTAATATTAAACCAGATTTCTGCAGCAATGGACTCTCCTAAAGCGAGGGCTGCGTACCCCTGGGCCAGCTCTTTGTGACTCTTGGTGGTGTAGTGGTGTTGTTATTGTTGAGCGAGTCTCTCATGCCTTTACACTGATATATTTTTCATAGCTTTGTACTACTTTAATTACTGTACTGCAGTGTGACAATTATGTAATTCAGCAGGTCTGGAAGTGGAACGGCACAAAACACGTTCAGGGTAACATTTACTGTAGGACGCCGTGATGTGATAAGAATAGAACAGATCCCTTTATTTATGTAGACACATTAACGATTAGTTACCTGATGCACTCCTGTCCTGATTATTTTTTGGGGCTTTTCCCTTTATTTCTAGTGATAGTGGATAGACAGGAAACAGGGGGAGAAAGAGAGGGGATGATACGCAGCAAAGGGCCGCAGGTCGGACTCAAACCCCGGGCCGCTGCAAAGGACTCAGCCTACATTGGGCGCTCTTACTGGAGGAACTTTAGAGACCGCGCCATGCACTCCTGTCTTTACCTCCCGGCTAACACACTTCACCAAGAAAAGTTCTCTCGCTCTGTTTTTAAAAAAATATTTTGGCCAAAAAAATAGTTTAAAGATTGACAACTAGTTTTAAAATATCTCTTTCATTTTGTTATGCAGATGTTAGGAATTAACACTTAACTGTCTTCTCTCTACTTTTAACATAAACTATAAATTGAATCCCATTAAAATCCCTAAAATATATAATATACCAGTCCATTTAAATTGGTTGATGTCTTTGACAATAACATTTGTTTGTGAATCAGTGATACAAAAATCAATAAAAGTGCCTAACATAGAAAACGTTGTTTTTGTCAGTGTATTTTGTCATGACGTTTTTTACTGCATTCTGAAATACCTCCACAACCACTGGATGGATTACCAGGATATTTCGTGAAGACATTGGTGCTTAGACCAGTGACTGAATCCCGCTGCATTCGGTGACCTAATATTTCATCAAAGACAGCAGACCTTGTAGTCTCGTTACATTAAAGGCCTTAAACACCTGCCTTATCAATCAGCTTCTTACTCTGAGGAATACTGTCAAAAAACTACTCGCCATTTTGGTATAAAAGCCAAAGTCAGAGCCGAGTTGTTTTTGTTTTTACATGAGAGATTTGTAGTTTTGTCCTCAGTTTTTTTCCCCTCCAAGTGGTTGGGGCTCTGCTGGAAAATAAACATGATAACAAACTCCTGTGCAACAATCTGGATTCAAAATCTTTTTGGGCATTTTAAACCTTTATTTCTACAGGACAGGAGATAGATAGATAGATAGATAGATAGATAGATAGATAGATATTTATTGATCCCAAAAAATGGGAAATTACGGTGTTCCAGCAGCAGAGAGAGGGGAATGACATGCATGCCGCTGCATGGAGGAGTACAGTACACCTCTATGTATGGGCGCCTGCTCTACCAACTGCACTTTAACACTATTTTAATAAAAATGTTTTAGTTTTGGGGTTTGTTTTTTTGTGTTGCCCGGCAACGTTCAATCAGATCAATGAAGCAGATTAGCTGAGTTTGTTTTCATGTTGCTCATTTTGTCATTAAAATATCTAATGTTACAGAGTAAAGCTAAGTGTTCAGAGGCTTTAAGTTGCAAAGTAAATGTGTACTCTTAGCTTCAAGCGCCCTCAGTAGATTGAGGAAACGGCTCAGTTCATGTGGTTTCACTTTAAGTACAATCAACCCAGGAATGAGAGCGAGTAGCTCTTTGGCACACGGCGCTCACTTTTATCTTTGAGCTTGTGCCTCTATTGATTTGTCTGTTGGCCTTTTTTTCTCTTCACAAGATTTATTTTTCATTAAAGGCCTTTTCAACGGAATGCTGAGAACAGAGGTCAGGACTATTTCAGTCATCTCATTTCAGATAAATTCATGGCATGCTGCACAGTCACAAAGGAATTTTTCTTTTAATTAATTTTTTTAGGAACAGTGAGGTTGAATTGGTCTGAAAATAATCAAGGTTTTAAATACTTCCCCCCAAAAAAAGAATAATTAATATATGCTTTAAACTGAACTTTATGAGTAAGAGCTAATCCATTGCTTATCCCATCCTCTGTTCACACAAACACACAACATGCACACACCCTCTAATTGATACAAGACCTGTCCTGGGTTTGATTTTCTTGAGAAAAGCTAGCTGGTTTCAACTTGGCCCTCCCTCCTCTCCACTCCTGCTCCTTCCTTGGTTTTATGATTCTCTTTTTTGCGGTCTGCACTGAATAAGCTGTTCTCAGCAATTATGGCAAATACAATTCAATCTGCTGCTAGATCTGTCTTTAATCTCATTTCCAGGGTCCTAATCAGTCCCATACATCCACTTGCGGCCATTTGGTTTACCATTGTAACCCCTTTCCCGGCCACAAAGAATCCCATCTTTATAAGAAATTCGTCATCCCGAGAAGGATCAGAGACTTTATTTATGTTGGAATGAGCCTCGGCCGTCCACCGCATGCCTCATAAGTGGTAAACTGGCGGAGGAAGCAGGCGGGTGGTAATCTACACATCAGATACACGCCCACATCTTTGCTTCCCGTCATCTGAGCTGCCACAAACGTTTGTTTTCCAACACAGCAGTCTGCCACCTCTGCAGCACTCGCTTCCTACAGGACTTGTTTCGCATTGTTTTTCACACAGAAACTGAGAGGCCGCCGCCTTGTGTTTTATAGGAACTGTGACAACTTCTTGTTTTGACTACCTGTCCCATGGAATAGTTATTCTCACCTCTTTTTCTCCTCTTCCCGCCCTTTTTAATCACCTGTGTGCTTGTTTTCACTCTTCCTCTCCTACTTGGAAGCATTAACCTGCTTGGCGGCCCCAGGCTGAATATTCACTGTCACCCAGAGCCTACATTACCCACAATGCAACTCAATCACCAACATTTCTCAGATTGTGGTGCGTTATGTTAGTACAGTTTATGTAACCTCAAGGTCTGCATGGTAAACTTGCTTCTCGTAACTCCACAGATTTTTTTTCTTCTAGCTTGTAGTCTTCAGCTTTAACCGACACTGACATAAGTGTCCTCTCTTGAAACTATTAATTTGACTTTGCAGCTCCCTCTGGACCTACAAAAGGGTCATAAAACTTTTTTTCACATATGCGGTAGTACTCCCCAACACCAGTAAACACACTGATGTGTAAAATCAACTGCGTTCACAGCACACTGTGGATGGCAGTTTCATTATGTTACACCAGTACTTTTTGACCAAATTTGACCTCAGTCAGAGTCTCTGTCTGTTAGTTAAGTTTGTGAAGATTTACACGAATATATTCAGGAAAGTGCCGCATGTGGGCAACATGTTAAATGAAAGTTGTTGTTGTGTTTCAATGGTGCAAATTCCCCCCAAAATATGCAAGTAATGAAATTACCAAACCGAACTGTAGGCAGCTTTGCCCAGTTATCCAGCCTTGCTATCCCATCATCTATTTTCTTTTCCTCCTCCTTCTCACGGCTTCCTCCCTTCCTGCTGTTTTACCTTTTGTCTGTCATCCTTCCTTCCTGGTTAATTCCACAGGTCAGGTCAGTCAAGAGGTCTGTGCCATATTTGTCTCCCAGGCGTAATTGCTAACTATTTCTCCGTCACTAATAGGCCATTACTCAGGCAGTGCCAGCCAGCTTGTGAGGCTACATTGGGGGCAGCGAACACGAGGCCAGGGGCCCCCTCGTTTTTTCATTAGTCCCCTGAGGAATTGAGCTACTCTTGGCTCCAGGCCGAGACAGGCGAGGCCCCTTTAATGTTTTTGCAGAGGTCCAAAGCACTTTGTTGCCTCAATAAAGTTCCTTTATGGGATAATAAGGCTGTGGAGGACACATGGTGCTGATTTGAGTTGAATGGTTTCAGCATGGCTCACATTCCCAAAAGCGAGCTCTGTCTCTTCAATTCTCAATTCTCTTTTTTTTCTTTTTCTTTCTCTACTTCTCACCTTTCTCTTGCTCCTCACCTCACATCCCCCTGTACTCTTTATCCACCATCATTTATTATCCCTCCGTCTAACATTTTGGCAGTGTGACCGTCTGTTCCTAGGTTGACCTGGGATTTGCACACCTGGGAATGAGTAGCAGCAAGGGGGCAGGAGGCCCTCTCATTTCCCAGGATTTATTCCAGATCTTGGAAGGGAGAAGGTAGTGGGGGTAGATGGGGGAAGAGAAGCGATCAGAGGAATGAAAACCCTCAAGCCTCAAACCCTGGCAGGAGGATCAAGCTTTACACCAGAAGACTACACGAAAGCCGATCACGTGCCAGGACTGTACCAGAGCCGAGTGTCCTGGACATTTGTGCTTCAACATCTGTATCAAAGGTGTGGAAGTACTTTGTACATGCATGGGATACCTACATTGAAACAGATTCCTATACTCTGAGGATGGTTTAAAACACACACACACACACACATGGATTAGAAACAGGCCCAACATCCCCTTCTTTATATCCTTTTGGTTATTGCACATGAGGCTTACGTGAGTGTTGACCGTCTTTCCCTGAAACCCAGAAAGTACGTTGTACACCACTGTATGCTAAATGGTTTCATCTGAGTTCAATGTTTTTCTTTTTCCCCTCATTAGTATTTGGTTAACCACTAATGCTTAGTGTATCTGCTCAGCTTTTCTTCCTCCCTTCATTGACTTAGCGAGAAACAGATGGGGCCCAAACCACCACATCTCCCTCTCCCTTCTGACTGTCATCCTTCCCACCACTTCTTTTACAATAATCTCTCGCTTTCAAACGGAAAATCGTCCCAGTTTTGCATGTCTGCTCGTGGCGCAACACACGAGACAGTGTATGTGGTTTAACTGGATAAGGCTTTTGAGGTTGCCTGGTGCTTGGAAACATGGCTGAGGCCACCTCTGGCTGCTTCAATCATCTTAAAGTCATTGGGTTAGGCCTGAGGGTGTTAGCCTGAGGTTGTTAGTGTGGTTGGAAAGGGCTGTGTTTGATTCCATGATGGATGAAAAGCTGGGAGTCTGAAGGACTGACTCTGATTTGATGTTGGCGTTTGGGATCTGCTCGATTTTCAGATGTGGTATCATGGGATGGCATGCCGGCTGGGTAGCCAGTTCAGCCGAAACAGACCACTGACACGAAGGGTGGCTCAGTGATACAGTGAAACTGTTACATATTACTCAGGCTTAACATAGTAATAGAGAAGTGAGTGGTGTGGATATTTTACTTTCTGGAACAGTGCTCTATTTGGAAAAAAATGCAGTATTTGAATGTATCACTTCAACAACCTCTGGGCACTTTAACCAGCTGAGACCCACCATTTGTGGCACTTGAATATTTGGAAATGTGTGGAAATGAAACTCACTGTTAAGCCATATTTCTGTTTGAGTATGAACTGAACAATATTTTGTGGTGCTAGTATGCTAGCAGTTTCTCCCTGTTTCCAGTTTGTATGCTACTCTAAGCTAATCAACTCCTGGCTCCTGCTCTTTACTAAACACACAAACTTATCAAGGATGAATGTGAAGCTAATGCTAGCAGCCGGTTAGCTTAGCTTCCCATAAAGACAACATGGACACATGGAGAAACAGCTAGCCTGGCTCTGTTTAAAGGTAACATAAAATCCAACTACCATAATATACAGTATATTGTTAGTTTAATCTCAAAGGTAAAAACGTAATGTTGTGGTGTAACGAGGGTTATTTAGGGGAA
Organism: Etheostoma cragini; assembly: GCF_013103735.1. Lineage (NCBI taxonomy): Eukaryota > Metazoa > Chordata > Actinopteri > Perciformes > Percidae > Etheostoma > Etheostoma cragini. The sequence continues at coordinate 11,394,365 of NC_048407.1, read as the reverse complement.
CTGTTTCTTGGTGAACAACAGCTGAGAGTCGCGGCTAATCTAGGCTAAGCTAGGCTAATCACTTCCTGGCTCCAGCTTTGTACTAAACCCACAGACATTAAGAGTAGAATCAATTTTCCCATCTAACACTCGGGAAGAAAACACATGAACATAGTTCTCCGTGTTAAACTGTTACTTACTTTTTTTAATAACAAAAAGAGAACAGTGGGTGTAATGAGTAGGTGCTTAAGATCTACCACGATAAAAACATAGCCTGTTGTTTGCCACTTGTTGCCAAATCCTCTCAGGAAATGAGTCAGTCTTATCACTGGATTATTAGAATGATTTGTGTTTGAAGAACACATAAACAATATAGAAGTTCAGTGTTCTTGAACAGAGCCGTTGCTGAATGTTTTTGTAGAAAACGGACTGGGAGTAATTTAGAGCGTTGACTAATTTGCAGCCTCTTGTCTAACATAATTTGGTTTAAGCTGTGCTTTGTAGTGGCTTGATGATGATATAGTGGTTCAGGAGGTTCATTTCCTCCACAGAGCTGAGAGTTCAGTAGCCAGAGGGTCAGAAGGTCAAGCCCTCAAAGCCTCTCTCTCGTCACAGACATGAGTTCAGTTGCTGAGTTATCGTCATTTCGGATCGTAGATATTCACTCAGTCTGACTTCAAATCAACTTTATCGGGGCAGAGCCGGTGGTTCAGAGCTGAACGAGTTATACAAGGGTTTTTTGTCACACCATCTCATTAGACTTAAAAGGAAACTCTTCACAAGAGTTTACAAGATGTAAACAGTCTGTAGAACAGAGACATCTGTATTCGTTTTTTTCCTTTCTTCCACATTTGGTAATATTTAGTCAACATGGCTTAGAATGAAAACCTATTCAGGGTACATTTAGCCAAATACATTCAAAATGTAAATCCTCTGTTGTAAAGGTTCAATGAAGCTTGTTTTGATTGGACTTGATCAATTTGGAGGCATGTGCTTCAAAACAATAGTTTGCATTTGTGTTACTTTGGTATGTGTTCTGTGTCAAAGTGCTTTGACATTTTCAGTGGTGTAAAGCATAAAACCAACATTTACTTCAGGTAATTGTCCTTTACCTAAGCATTGAAATGATAAGTTAATTTGTATATTAATCTTACAAAACATGATGCAATGTTATCAAATCAGTATTTTAACCCTTGTGTTGTCTTCCAGCCAAAATTAAAAATCAACGCTTTTTTATCAAAAATTTTAACTTTTTCTTATGTTTGTGTCCTTTTTTCAACTCTTTTGACGATTTTTTTCATTGTTTGTCTCTTTTCTGGACATTTTCAACACTACATAACACTAACTTATTAACTTTAGTTTTACAGTTATTTTTGGAATTTATGGTCCATAAACCTCATTTATAGAAAATTATGCCAAATGTGTGAGTTAGAAAAGCAGAAATTTTGACTAATTTCGACTAAAATTAAAGGAATGGATGTTGATAGATAATCAGAGACTGGAATATGTAAACTTTTAATCAATACTGTTTTAAAACCACTTCAATTTGTTTTTGAAATGCTATAAAATTGAACAAAACACCCCAAAATTTAAGAAAGTAGAGATTTGTACTTTCCAAAGAGCATTGTGTGGAATCAATCATGTTATTTGGGTAGTTAAAAAGAACATTGATATAGGAAAATGGGTCAATTTGACCCGAGGACCACATGAGGGTTAAGTAGTTTGAATTCTCTCCATCTAAAACATCAAAAAGCCAGGTGCCACTTGCTTATTGCACTTACTTCACGCTTCATGAGTTTAAAAGTAGTAACTGATGGCTTGATAAATATTTATTAAATTAAGTTATTCATTTATAATTTATGCATTATTAGTGACTTCATTAGGGTTGCCAGGTTGTAATGAGTACTTTTGATACTTTAAGAATACGTACATACTTTTGCTCGAAAGTATTATTACACTGTGGTATTGCTACTTTAATAAAACATCTGTAATCACCCTCTTCCCCCCCAAATCACAAACAAATTATTAGTAATGTTATGAGAAATGTTACTTTATCATTAGTTTAGTGTAATATAAAGCAACTATTTCACACAGTTTATACTTTTTCAATGGTTAATATTACTTTGTAAACCATCTACAGTATTTACCAAATACTTAATATGATATACAAATGTTTTGTTTGTAACAATTACCTGTTGAAATAATAATAATAGCATTACTTATAATTTCTTCTATATTATATCTATATGTTTATATTTTATATTAATTATCATTTAATTGCTTGTTCACAGTAACATAACTTAACTAAGGTTAGAAAACTGTCATTGTGGCCTTTCTTAGTGATGGTTATTGTGTTTTTTGTCGTTGATTACCTAGTTGACCAAATATAGTACAGGAGCATCAGCTTTTCTACCTGAACTACAACTACATCAATAACTAAACGATGAAATCCTAATTGGTTGTTGTGATGTTCAGTGGACGGCATCCTCTTTTAATCCCTTACTCCAACCTTTTGATATTCAAGCAGAAAAATCTTGCCACTTCCCCCGTTATAACGTCCACCCCCGCCGTGCAGTAGCCTAATTTAATTGCTGCCCCCTTTTTTCTTCTCCTTATTAGAGTAAAAACAGGTATAAATGCAGCGTTGTCTTCAGACTGTGGGTGTCAAAGCGTTTGCCTTTCTGTGATCTCAGCCTTGTTGGTTGATGACTGCCCTCTTTGTGTATTTGATGCAAATTTACAATGATCAGAGGTTTCAGGCATTCCAGTATCTAATCTAATGGGAAATGCTCCTGTTCACCTGATCAGGGTTATTTGGCTTTGACGAGCTGCAGAGGTGTGTGTGTGTGTGTGTGTGTGTGTGTGTGTGTGTGTGGGTGTGTGTGTGTGTGTGTGTGTGTGTGTGAGACCTGACTTTCATGGCCTCACTTCAGAGAGAGAGCTTTCCCTTGGCAAGATATCTTTCCCTTGGTGAGACCAAAGGGAAATATTTATAAATCATCTGCACAACAAATATTGAATTCGACCTGAAAGGTCAGAGCTATTCAGACGGACACTCTCGCCAGAAATGTGCAAACACACCTCTAAGTCCGCCTGCTGACCCACCAGAGCGTCCCTGGAACCACAGCTCTGTCCCACTTATATATGTCACACACACCATTCAGCCCTATTAATACCAACATGCTCCCTGTGGGATTGTGAACTGCTGCTTGCTGGAAGATCAAATGTAAACATCTGGTACTTCAGCGATAAAACTACTTCCAGCAGTCTTTCTCCACCATGCTGCATCTGCTTTTTGTTGTCGCTGTCTGACCCATTTCATTCAAGTGTCCCTGTACTAATGTAAGTTCTACTTGAGATGGGCGTGAAATTTAACCTTAACATGCCATTTGTTACTTAATATTGCTCTAAATCTGTTGTGTTGTGGCAGTCCATCAATAACATCAAACAGTTTTCCGTTTTTATTTTTATATATTGGAATTGAGAATGGAGGTTGACAGAAGTTCTGGATTTCTTTAAGCTATCAAGCAATAAATCAAGCAAACTAGAAAGATAGTACAAAAGATATGTCTGTACTCCAAGAACATTTTTTTTTTCTTTGAATGTGTTAAGGTTTGAGATTTGAGTCTACTGTGTTTAGAAATATGAGGTGTTAAAAATACAGAATTGATTGCTTTGTATTGAAGTCTTTTTACTCATTGAGTGTGTGTGCATAGACATAAGTATCCTGTTTATGTGTATGAGCATGTAAACACCAAATTTGGGAAATGATCAAGATGGGGATAAGCCTTATAACAGCTGTATTTTTTTAAATGATGATAAAGATTCATAATTTGGAAACAACTTCAGACACCAGCTGAAAACGTTTTGGTGAGGGGGGTAAAGATGCACCAGCACACAGTCTTACTTATTTACCATATTGTTTCTCTTTGTGCCAGATGATCATCAGTACTGGTGTATTTGCCTCTTGACATGGCCGTGCACATGTGGATGAATGCCCTTGTAGGTGTATGTCTGTCCACGTGGACTTTGACCTGTTGTAATCTTATGTATTCAGTGCAACAATATCCAAGTAGTGAAGTATCTCTGTTTTTATTACGCTCATAAATACGATGTATTGGTTTGATATTGTTGCACTTAATTCACCTAATTACAAGAGATAGACTAGTTCAACTCCAACTAGCACAAGTTCATAGAAAAGGACGATCAGCCCATGGTGTGAAATCTGGCAAATTACAATGTCTGCAATGCGCGTTCCCTACACATTTTCACAACTATCTTGAAGATAATATTGCAAAAATAATAATAATAAACCAAAAATATTGCATTAACTGTTAACATAATAGGACTCATAAATGGGTCAAAGAGTCTTGTAAGATGTTTTAAAAAAAAGTGTACATTACATTTTATTACATAGTTTACATTCTTCAATGTATCCCAAAGTTTTGAATGATGCTTAATACAATAGTCAGGTTGAATTATGAACAAATGTGTAAAACTGCAACCAATTGATCTTATGGTGCAGCCACAAAAAGCAATATATATATATATACTTAGAAATTCCCATTACACTCTCAGACAGAATATCAGCTGAGATCAGTTGCATTGTTTTTTTAACTGGGGCAGCAGTTTTTAGATTACATTATGTGATACATAATGTTTCACAGTTAGTTTTTTGAAATGATATTAGATTAGTGAAGAGACTGTGGAGTCTATTCAACTATGGAGTTGAAAGTAGGTAGGCTGGATTACTGCAATTCTCTATTATCAGGCTGCTCAAAAAAGTTCAGAAAGACTCTTCAGCTGATCCAGAATGCTGCAGCACGTGTTCTGACAGGAACCAGGAAAAGAGATCACATCTCTCCTGTTTTACCTTCTCTGCATCCAGAATAGGATTTAAAATCCTTCTTCTCACCTACAAAGCTCTTCATGGTCAGGCACCATCTTATCTTATTGAGCTCATAGAACCTTACTGCCCCACCAGAGCACAGCGCTCCCAGAATGCAGGGTTACTGGTGGTTCCTAGAGTCTCTTAAAGTAGAATGGGAGCCAGAGCGTTCAGCTATCAGGCTCCTCTCCTTTGGAACCAGGTTCCAGTTTGGGTTCAGTCGGCGGACACCGTCTCCACATTTAAGAGTAGGCTTAAGACTTTCCTCTTTGATAAAGCTTATAGTCAGGGCTGGCCCAGGAGAATCCTGAACTATCTATTAGTTACGCCGCTATAGGCCTAGACTGCTGGGGGACTTCCCATTTTGCAGTGAGCACCTCTCTCTTCCTCCTCTCCATCTGTATGCAACCTCATTCCATTAATGCATGTTACTAACTCGACTTCTTCCCTTTCATGGAGTCTTGTGCTCTCTTGCCCCTCCTCTCTCTCCTCCTATCGGTTCCCGCAGGTGTTTCTGGCTCTGGATCTGTGGTTAGAGTCACCTGCTGCCTCCATGTTCCTGCTCGACACCCTATGCTACAATTCTCCATGTCTTTCTCTGTCAGTCTGTCTGTGTCTCTCTCTGCGTCTCTCTCTCTCTCTCTCTCTGTGTCTTTTTCTCTCACCCCCAACCGGTCGAGGCAGATGACCGCCCACCTTGAGCCACGGTTCTGCTCTAGGTTTCTGCCTCTTAAAGGAAGTTTTTCCTTGCCTCTGTGGCCTAGTGTTTGCTCTTGGTGGAAACTGTTGGGTTTCTGTAAATACCATCCCAGAGTGCGGTCTAGACCTGCTCTTTATGGAAAGTGCAATTAGATAACTGTTGTTGTGATTTAGCGCTATATAAATAAAGTTGAAAATTGAAATTGAAAGAAAAATAGCTACTTGTGACATTGTCAAAACATTGAAACAAATTTTAAGAGGTTAAGTGAAATATTACTTTTTTACCTGAGGTTTAGTGCTCAATATTTCAAAGCAATAAGTCCAACAACAGGTGCAATTTATGAACATGTGACATATACAATACCTTCAGCGATGTTATAAGGTTGAGTGGAGTATTTTGTTTTTTATCAGAACTGAAGTTAACATTTTGAAATGGTAGAAACTCTTCAATTACAAATTACCAGAAATGTCTTGGATTTGAACGTTGAGGAGAAAGTTAACACTTTCAGCTCCAATTACGGCCATTACCATTGTAAAATGAGCTACAAATTCTACAACTAAAACGAATGAAGAAGCACCCCTGAACATAATTCATGCTAAAAGTTAGAACAATTGAGGTAAGTTAAACTATATTTATCCCCAAAGAGGGGAATTCAGTTGTTGCATTACAGGGACAACAACAAAATAATAAATAATGATTTAAGGTATGTTGAAGGTAATAGTGATAACTAAAATAAGAACAGAATAAAAATTGTATGTAACAATATAGAAACTATGATATAGAAAACAAGACAAATAGTTTAACTTCACATACGTGGGTTTAGTGTTATGTTTAGGCGAGTTTGTTATAGAAGTTTTCAGTAGATATCATGAGCTGCAGCATCAGTCATAACCAGCAGATGGCAGCGTATCCCCATCTGTTCAGTGCGTGATGTAGGCGAGATCCCTTTTAAGGCAACAGAATTAGTGGACTGATTTCACTAAGCGCCACTCCCCTCAGAGAAGATTGTGTTTTAATGTGAGTGAGTGAAGATCAGGGGAACCAACATCCATCAGTGCCGCTGTTGGCGCTAAGCCCTTTCATTTATTTATGACATTTTCATACATTTCATCATTTCTGTGCAACATATCCTGCTTCTTGCATGACTGCTGTTTCCAAATCTTTGACTTCTTGGTTTCATTTTTGAAAATTCAGTTATTTTGACCTTTTATAAGCTTCAGACAAACATCAGACGATGTCAGGATGAAACTGGCATACTTTGTGGGTGTACATAACAAGGCCACCTCTGTGACCAATTCACTGAAAAAATATGACTTTTGGATACAGGAAGGAAAGGGGCTGTGGGAAATATTAAAAGACGTATTGAAGAAAATGAAAAGACATTTCAAGAGTTCTTGTTTGCAGCTCTCGTGTAATTGCAGCCTGTCGGAGGACCTGATGAACCCTGACCTCTCTGCCAGTGTGAGGAAGTGGTTAGACAGACTCAAAACAAGACATGGTGCAGCTGAGTACTGAGAAACCGAGGCTGAGGGGAGAGAGAAGTGTATGTTCCCTTTGAGGTAGCCTAGTCTTTGTTTTTTTGGCACGACACCTCCTGTCACCACCGTGGTTCTTGAGTCTCACAAACTGTCGCATTATCATATCAGCGATCAGGCAGTACGCTTTGAGTCAACCTGAACCGCATCTGCTCTTTCTCAAAGAGAAAGTGGCCCTATTCTCCTTCTGAAAACCGTGCTCTCATGAGACAAAAAGGCCCTCAATTGCCCCACCAACTCATTCACTCAACTGCTGTCCGCAAGTAGGTGACGTGTGGATGGATAAACCAGGCTGCTGCTCCATTGCCCTCATAAACGCAGTCAGGACTCAGAAAAAGCACACTTGTCCCCCTTCCAATCCCTTCATGTTGTTGTACCAAATTCTCTCTTTTGCTCAGTGTGTGACACACACTCAACAGTCTGGAGGGGGTATGCCAGATGTCAGTGCTTTGTCTTGGAGCAATTAAACCGGTTGTTATGATGAAAGAATTTATTTGCCATTTGTTTCTCCTGCTCTAGTCTAATTGAGTGATTGAGATCTTAATTAGAATGGCTCTCTTTTTTCACCTCCATTGTTTCCCAGCCTCTTTAATCCCCCATTTGTATTTTAACTTTTAACTGTTGAAGTTATACCTCTGTGTTTAAAGGCTTCTGTGCAGAGCTGGAAAGAAGCTAATTACTGCAAAACCACTGCATTTCCAGGAGCAGTGATCCTTTTTCGTTATTTTTTTAAACGTCTGGGTGTTATTCTGATCTTTTGTACCAATTAGAGTTAGACAATCTGCACTTTTCACATTTTACTTTTTAAATTCTTATTAAAGAAGCAACAATCAATTTTTAAAGTAACAGTGGATCACATGAGTGTATGTCAAAAGGGTCACTAGTAGTGACAAACCCACAGAGAATCACCAGACTCTCACTTCCTCTTAGAACTACATGGAGCATCTCAGCATCTTTCACCTCCCTGTTTTGGTTTTCCGGCCTGCGACTTTACTGTCTTGAATCAGTTTCACTGCTCTAAAGCCTTTCTCAGCTCCTAATAAACTTGCTGTATGCTACCTAGACAACATTAGGGATTAGGAAACACAGTGGAGCATTTAGATATTTGCTTCAGGAGTTAGTGGAGACCAAAACAAAACTAAAAGGTGAGTAAATATTGGACCTATATGCACCAGGTGGACAGAAACATGACTTCAAGTGAAAATAGGAAACAGTTTGCTAACAAAGCCTTCACATCAACTTAAAGGACCTGTGTGTAGGATTTATTGGCATGTTGCAGCGGGGCTGCAGATTGCAAGCATCTGAATATCTTCGCCCCTTGACCCTCCCTATCCAAGCGTAGGTTTCTCGGTTAAGTAAAAACTCAAAAAGCCCTCTTTAGAGTTTAGAGTGTTTGGTTCGTCTGTTCTGGGCTACTGTAGAAACATGGCTTAATATGCTCCCTGTTGATTTGAAGAGCTCGTTCTAAGCTAATAAAAACACAGTGATCCTTAGTTTAAGGTGATTATACACTAGTGAAAACATAATCATTATTATAATATTCAATTCAAGCCAATAGATCCCCTTAAATCCTACACACTGGCACTTTAAAAGGTGATAGACAGTAGTTCAGTCTTGTGTTTGCACTGCCTCCAAGTGGCAAAGAAAGTCATTGCAGGTTTAAGAAAATAAGAACTTATTATGTTATTTCTATGTTTTTTTTCATATAAACATAATGTATACGTATAAGTGAGTAAGTGCATTATACCTGATTTATTGAGACACTTGCAGTGACTAAATGTTATGTGCAGTAAAACACAAGGATTTTTAAGTAGAAAGTGATTTCACTATCTGTGAAAATATTGTTAGATCATGCATAAAATCCTGCTGAATTTGCACTTTAGAAACGGATAATCCTAAATTGATTATTGTTCAAAGTTAACTCAAGTGAGTTTAATAAGACAGTGTATGCTAAACCTCGAAAACAGTACTTTGACCATCTTTGAAAAAGGCAGGGACCCAGGACAAGAGACTGAATGCACACTGAAAACATCATTCCAAAACAATACAGGAAAGGGGTCAAAGAGCACCAAACAGGAGTCATTGAAAGACCAGATACACCTGTTGTTTTATTTTGTCAAACAGCTACATGTCGTTTCTAGAAAGACTAATCAGCTGTTTCCACACCTGCATACACCTTATCTCCATGCAAATATTTGTAGAATTTGGTGCCACATTCTAATCATAGTTTTGGATTGTAGGTGACTGATGATTCATCAGCAAGGTGTGGCATCAGTCTTGGCAAAGGAGAGGGACTAATGTCCTCAAAATGTGTCCACAATGCCCGGGTTTCCTGTCCCATAACATCTGCTCAATTGATTGTGAAAAACACTCAGCATGGTGCCTTGCGGTTAGAGCATCCATATGGGGAAGTAAACACTGTTTTGAGACAATGTGGCCCTTCCTGAAATGGCCATCAGGAAGTCTTTCCAGAAAAATGTGATAATGATGCAGTCTTTCCCTCACCATGGCCGATTATTAGATAGTTAAAATTGTCCCTGTGCAAAATTGTTTCCTCGCTCTTGTAGCCCGTAAACAGCTCTCTGTTCCAGAGCCTTGCAGAGACTAGCCAAGTTGTTTTGCATTCTTGTTCTTGGCAGCAGTTGGGTAAAAGCTATAAATTATTTATCCATTGGTTGTTAGCAGAGATCCTCTGGATGCTAATAAGCTCCTGCGATGTTTGATCTCCTCGGTACCTTTGTGCTGAAAATAGTTGATTGTGACTGTACTGCGCTGTAGCTGCATTTCAAAGGAGCGCCTTCATTTTCTGCCTATTTGTTGATGTGTATAGGCAACTGGTCCATGTTTGCTTTGTAGGAAAGTTAATAAAGCCTTCAGATACGTGCAATGAATGTGTAAATCGTCGGGACATTATACATACATGGGTCTGAGAATGTATGTAATGTATGTTCATGAATACTGATTTCTAGTAGTTACCAGGTTTTTGCAAAAGACTGCCTATTATCAAACCAATCATAGATAAAAAGACAAAGGGAGAGAGGCAATGGTATTAAAATCTGTTCTGAACTGCATGTTGTCTGATCCTGCAGACAAAAGCTTAGTCTCACATAATCGCATGTGTGTAGGTTAATCAATGTTTTTAAAGTGGGGAACCAGGTTTAAAACTATTATTGCCTTTAGTATTGTCAAGCATTATCTAAATGCTGCATAAATATTTGGTGTGTATTACATTATTGACAATGCCAATCAGTTTTATCAGGATGGGAGCAGAGGAACCAGAATAAAAAAGAACGTTATTGCATTACTAGAAAGTAAGACAAATACAAATACTACATCTACATCATAGAAAATAACAAATGTTATGCTTTCATGATACAATCCAGTACTATTCTACTAATTTACCCAATACTATAGGCCTACAAAGAATCTAAAATTGGCTGCACATTGACGAACATTATAATGCTCCTGCATGTATTAGTTACTTATACAGAATAATATATTCTATAATGACATAACACTTTGAAAGCAGCTATTCTGCATACTTTTGATACTTGTAGCCTTTCGCTGAACGTAGCCTACTGTACTTGTCCTTAAGTAATATTATGAATAAGAAACTTTTACTTGTAATGTGTTTGTGAAAACCTGAGTGCTGCAGTAACCCCACTTAAGTCTACTGAGTGGAAGACAAGTAAATGTGCATCCTTTTATTTAAAAAACAACAATTACCATCCAGTCAAATGTGAAACAGAGAATATTAATGACCATGTGAAAAGAAGACAGCCGCACTGAAGCTTTACAGAGACTAGCTACACCATTTAAATGGAGCAGCCGCGTAATGTAATTGTGAGTTAGCTGCGTTAGCTGCGTTAGCTTTCTCAGTGCTAGCAGTGATAGAAGGTGGAGGAGATTGAGTTTTGATGAACATACAACTTCCCAAAATGACAGTAAACTGTTCATATGATCTGACGCGACGTGACTACTCCGAAACCGGACCTTTGACAGCTCAGAAGAAATGAGATAGTACAGGTGAACAAAAGTGATTTAGCTAGCTAGACACTTAGCCAATATCTAGCTAATCCTAACCTGTGGATAAGAAGATGTCTAGCAGGAAATTAGCTAACGTTAGAGGACAACACCTGGTTTTCTACCATGTGTGACGACCATCTTCACCTTCAAAAATCCATATAGTTAGGTGGTATCAAGTACACACCTTTATTCTTTATCTTTGCTTGTTCAGTGGTAACGTTACTTGTTGGATTCCTTGTCTTGCTTTTAAGCCACTCTGTTTGACAAATTATCTGTGTAAGGTGATGTTGCACTGATTCAACGTTAAATTACATACGACTGCGTCAATGATTAGAATCCTATAGCACACATTATTCAGACAAAATGGACGATTTAAACACGTAGCTCTGTTGTGTTATTACGTGGAGTTCTGTCAGTAGAGAGAAAAATGCCTACACCGTGTTATCCTCCTGCTAGAGTTACCACACAACAGGCTTAAACAGGGCAAGTTTTAATCATGTTTCTAGCCTCTAAACATGTTGCAAATGTCATTAAAAGTGCCTATCCATGTGCAGGGATTCCTTCCCAGTGAACACAGTGAATCTGACTGCTGTAGATGTGAAAGTAATACATGAAAGCTGTGCTAATTCAGCTGTTTAGTTCCTGTGTTGAGACTACAGTTAGAGAGCTTAGGGACCGTCTACAAACCACAACACTGAAAAGAGGTAGCCCACCAGATAGGTAGTCAAATTCACATTTTTACAACAAACTGCATGCTTAGATAAACTGTACTGGACCTGTGCAACTACTTAACTAATGAGCTTTTGTTCCATGCTATATGTGGTGCCACACTCAAACTAAACCTATATGTACTGTTGATTATTTGATAACCAAAATTCTAGATTTCCAACGTGTAAGTGAAAAATTATTAGAGCTACAGAGCACAGGATGAAAAATAATTGGCAACTTTTTTAATCTATTAGTCAATTAAGTTATTTTTTTGGGCAGTTTTTGAATTAAAAAAAGAAATTATGCAAATTTTTCAGGCAAAACATTTTTCTACCAATTTTCTTACAAGTGAGAATTTGCATCTTTTCCTTGTCTTCTCACATTGTAGTTAATGTATCTAGTACGTTTTTTTATGGGAGAGTTTTGCAATAATTGTCACTCCCCGATCTCTCCTGACACACCAACCACGCGCATGGCTGATTGTCAACAGCTGGACTGATCAGTTGTTGTTCAAAAAAGTGCCTCAAAACACACCAAAGTAGAGTTCTGAAAGGAGTTGCTAACTCCGCCCAAACAGCTGACCATTTCATGTGACACTTTAGAGGAAAGGACGCCTCAGCAGTGTCATAGTTTTTTAATTTGTATTTCTTGTGGCAGCAATAGAGGTAGTGAGGTTTACTCTATGGGCCTTGAAACCGCCTCAAAATGGGCTGACAAGTCTGATCACCAGTTACATGATTGGCCACAGTCAACATCGCGTTTCACCAAAAGTTGAATCTGCCACCAAAATAAAGCAGGCTACTGCATTTCTTTCGACCCCTCCCCCCCATCCACTGGCACACTGCCTGTTAATAAACTCCTTGAGCTTACCACAAGATTTTAAATGGGAAATATAAATAAAATAGAAATGAACAGAGTTCACTGAATATTTACTCCATAAAACAGTATTATATTGTATTGTCAGCATCTAGTGGATTGTTATTGTATTCATGTCAACACATTAACACCCGCCTACACACAAACATGCACTTCCACCACTGGCATCCTCCACCCTTCTCTTCAAAATCTAACAAACATTCACCTCCAGTCCAGTCAGATTGGTTTAATACATTCAACAACTCCAGGGGGAAATTACTTGCAAGTTATTTTTTTTTTAGCTGGGTGTTGGTAGACCGCCATGAATAGTGTTTTTCCTTTAAAGACATATTACTTATAAATCAAAGGGAAAAGGGGGGCGACCACTGTTATTTGAAAGACTGAAAGTTATTAGAAAAAGTCAAAGTGAAACATTACCGCTGTGAAGGGCTGCTAAGAGACTTATAAAAACTGTTGAGCTTTCCCACCAAGGTCAAAGGTTTTTAATAGCAGAACTTGGACAGTAGCACAGGCTGTGCCACCTCCACTACACTACATCACTTTGCTACATGTTAACACCTCTGCAAACACATGATAGAACACAATATAATTTCTGTGTTGTGTCAGAGTTTCATGAGGTGTGGCAAGGTTTCTCCTTCCTTCAGATTATTTTTTGGGGCATTTTAGGCCTTTTAATTCCACAGGACAGATAAAGACACAAAAGGAGAGAGAGAGGGGGGAGAATGACATGCAGCATAGGGCTGCAGGTCGGAGTCAAACCCATGGCCGCTGCGCCAAGGAGTTAACCTCCATATATGTGCACCAACTCTACCAACTGAGCCAACCTGGCCATCAGTTTCATATATTAAACGTACAATATGTAATTTTTTGCCACTAGTGGTCTTAATTGAAACAACAGATGTAAACATGGACTTTTGATGACGTCAGGAGGTTGCCTGAGATCATGGGAGTTGTTGTCTTCGTTGTTCTGCTAAAACAGATGCTACCCTACCGTGACTGTTGAGGTCGGGAAGAAGGTACTGGGTACGCCAGGTACGCCAGGGTAATGTAAATTTGCTTACTTTCAAAGATTTTGGCAGACTGTTTATACTGTGATAACTATATATCTTGAGTGGACAAGACAATTAACAAGGCTGTGTTATGGTAATATTGGACTTTTATATGATATATGCATCAATGTGATAAAGTGCTTTGATTCGTAAGGTATTTATTTTACTGGGTTAGTCAAAAACTTCATGTTAGTTATTTTATCCTTTAGCAGTTTCACAAATGTTTTACAAAGCAATCTCAACACTAACAGCAACTTATTACTATCTCTACAGCAAGGCCCTAAAAAAGCAGTATGCTAAAACATCTTCTCTTGCTTGTCTGCAATACTTAACCTTGCTCTGTCTCTGCTTGTGTCTGTAGTGAATTTGCATGCCAAGTATAGCCGGGGGAAGCCCCTGTCTAAACTTGACCTGACCCCTGTTGTGACCCACAAGTAAATTACAGATGCACAACTATTTCTGGCAAAATAACTGAAAAACAAACAGGACGTGGGAAGATTTGAGTCCCTCAACATATGCTCTCAATTTTGAGGGAAAGTACTGTAGTAATATAGAAGGGATTTATTGCCTTTGAACATATAATGCAGGTGCAACAATGCTCAATAACTATGCATTTTTTATCCACTCAATGCAAACTTGTATATTGACATTAGGGATGCAAGCATGACTATGTACCTGTCATCATGGCTTGATCTTTGTGTTAAAAAATCTAGCCAGATGTGACCAAAAAAAGATGTTTATGCATTCTACTTTCATGGAATTTTAACTCAGAAGTCAGGAATTCCCAGTGTGCAAAATGTTTAGTTTCTCATGAAAAAGAACATCCACAAAATAGGTGGATGTTTGCACGGTTTCTTCTTTCATCATGGCTAATGTTGCAGCAATAATTACAAAGTCTGAAGAATTTGCAACAGCACCTTTCACCATTCAACCCCTTTTCATGTGGGTTAAACTTTAAGGTGATGAAGTGCTGTGAGGCTCGAACAGAACACTGTTTAAAAGATTAGTAGCATGTTAAAGGTAATGCTTAGCAGTGTCTACATTTTAATTGTTTCAACGCAAACCAATACTGGCAGGTTTTCATCTTAGTAATTTGATTTAAATGGCTGTTTTGGCTCTGGACCATGTGGGAAGTTGGACATCTGAATAGGATCTGATGATGAGTTGAGACAGCCTGAAGTGATGTTTACTACCTGCCAACTCTTTGTTTGATTAAAAGACTTGAGCTTGATTAAAGTCAGGAAGCCTGAGCAGCCTGAGCCATAGGAGTCTGAGCCGCAGGCAGCTGGAGAGGTTAGTTTACGCTGGTGTTATGGATTTGTATGAACTCTGATATGTTACTCATCTTTTACCTCAGGGGGGGCATTTTGTTTATGACCCAAGCCGAACAGACCACCATGTCTGTATTCGTAAGCTCTTTTCACTATTAGAGCTGTAGCGGGCCAGAGAGGTTTCTGTCGTGTGTTGAGCCCCAGACAGAAAACGGCACTCTGGGGAACCACAGGCATCCATAAATATTCCAGCCCAGAGAAGTTTATAGAGTTTGTCGTTAAGGATTTATGGAGGGGTGCAGAAGTGGTGTTGGGAGGGGTAGGGGGCTTATGAGCCCTGTGTCAGACCCTATTTAAGGAAGGGGTTGCGTGCTCTAGACTCCTCAAAGGGCCACTGCTGGTGTTGAAAAACGGAAATAAGTGTTAAGATTCACTGATGCAAACATAACACTCGCCCGCCAGTGTGAAAGTAATTAAGTTTAGTGTTTGGAGGGCTTACTATTTGTGTTGAGTTGTTGCGTCATGTTGTTGGCCAATTTTACAGTGCTACAATTTTTTCTTTCTTTTGTGCAAAACAATTTTGTGGATTGCCATCTGTAGTGGTTTAAGGGGTTTTGGAGGAAAAGTCAACTTCACTGTGATGCATTTGGGCTTCATGATTTAACATCTAACACACGTATTTCATTACTTTGTGGTAATGTCTAAAGTTCTACCATGGATTAAAATGCCTTGGTTACCTTGTTTCAAGGCATTCTAGCATGGTATAAAAAGCCTGCAGGAAGACTCAGCTCCATTTGTGCCAGTTCTCATTAAGATTCAATGAGCTAAGCTGCATGTCTCTGATTGGCTAACAGAGAGAGAGAGAGCCTGGCTATCAGCATCCTTTACCCAGCGCAACTGGGCGAGCTCATGAATACTAATGAGCTGAGCCAACATGACATCAGACTGACCAGCTTTTGTGATTTGCCTGATTTCTTTGCTTATTTCTTTCCAGTGGCTAGAGGTGACAGAGGAGGTAGCAGTTCATTTCATTCACAACATAACACAAACCTATATGGACTCAACATATTTCAAAAAATGGAAGTAAAAATGGTTTTATGTGGAAGGGCACCTTTAAAGGCACCAAACACATTACATTAACTCCAACATATAAGAGTTAATGCTTTTTAGCCAGATTAAATGTAAGAGGAATACACATGCTTTGAATGAAAAACAACAGTAACAGACACAGCACATACACATTCTATTGTATGAGGTTAAAAAAGGAACATAAATTAGTCAACTTGAATTTTCAGCTCTTGCTTTTGTATGTTTTTTTTTGTGTCAACACGAAACCGCTCTTAACTTTTGCGGAACGTCGTGGGTTTAGGTCAGCATATTTGTCTTTCATAACCTGCTTTCCATTCGGCTGGACGGATGCCGGTCTGTGCTCTCACCACAACCACATGATGTTTTAACCAACCCAACATAATGACTACTTCATGTTGCATTTCACACTCTTTTTACCCTCATCTGTCTACTTCCCCTTTCTCATTTCTCCTTTTGTCCCCTTCAACTTCTTCTTGTAATCGGCTTCATTTAGTTAATGTCTCTCCCCCACTCTCTCTTTCCGTACTCCATCATTTTTCTTTCATTCATGCTGACCTTTCAGTTTTTTCCAGAGGTCTTTGTGGAACCTCAGCTTCAGCCTCATTTTCTTTTCCTCTCCACTTGCCTGCTGCTGTAGCATTATAGTGCAACTCCGAGCCAACCTAACCAACCTTTGTTGCAACAGCACCATTTCCCTTGAAAACCCATGTGTCATTGGTGTCTCCACACCACACCAAGATAATAGCAATTTCAAAATAAAGGTCACTGAGATGGCGTACTCCTGCAGCAGCTGAATGCTGAGTGCTGCCTGGCAATTCTGGAGTCACAATGTGCAATATGAGTGGTGTTACCATCTCAGCGAATGGCAGACACTTTAGAAAATTAACTCTTAAAACCCTGAAGCTAGCTTTTAATGACCTGGCCTGTTAGCCTGCCTCTAGGCAGAAAAATTCAGTTGGATCTGAGCCACTTCCCTGAGGCTGTAGTCACTACAAGTATGTGCCATGTTCTGTCTGTGTGTGTATTAATGTTCGCTAATTGTATCCATACATGTGTACAATCTATAGCTGCTGCTATTGATTATTTTAGTTGTCAAGTATTCTACCAAGTATTCAATCGATTAAAGAGCAATAGTAAATAGTGGTTTTTTTCGGCTACCCTGCCTAAAGGATGTTTACACCAGGCGCTGCAAGAAAGACGCTAGGAGAATCATTAAAGATCCGAACTACCTTTTTTCCCCGTTGACGTTGGGAAGAAGGTACCGGATACACCAGGCCAGCACTGAGAGGCTCCGGAGGAGCTTCTACCCTCAGGCCACAAGGGTCCTTAATGAGGACACTGGCTAAGAGTGCAACCCTCCATCATACACACACACACACACACAAACACACACATATGTAGCTTATATAGCATTTAGCAAAGGGCCGCAGGTTGGAGTCAAACCCGGGGCTGCTACGTCGAGCAGTAAACTTAAAATAGTAAAATATGGGTGCCTGCTCTACCAACTGAGCTATCTGGGTGCTATACACTGTTTTAAATGCACACATTCAGGAACAGACAGGATTACATTTAACTGGAATCGTATTTGTGACCTCCCTCATCCGCAAAGTTTGCCTGGTGACGAGAAACTCTGGATCCCCCACCAGACTTGGCGTTTGAGCTCTCATCTCAACTAGCAGTCGTGTAGATTTGATGTAACGTGTGGCACTGCTCCGTGGACTAGGTGGTGATGTAGACGGGATGCTTTCTGGTGAGATGCTGAAGCATTGACGCTGAGCTATTGTGGTAGGCTTGTTTGGTGTTAGACACTTACCAGAGTTTTTTTTTTGTTTCAGCTTGCAATGACCCCACACTCTGGACACTTTCTGTCGTTTTCTCTGGCCTGTCTCTTCCACGTCTCTTGCTATTTTCTCTCTCTTCTTCCATTTTGCAATCCTCGCTGTCTTTGTCATGTCACCCACACACGACTGTAAGCATGCTGTGTGACAATAATAATCATCCGTGCGGAAACACAGCGGGCTGTACAGGTAAATGGATTATATGAATCTTCCATGCGCCAGTTATTTTTATTAATTGAATTGCTCAAGTTACTTGAGGAACCATTTCCATTTAACCGATAATGGTTTTAAAAAAAGCTGCTGGTTACTGTACACAAAAGCTATAGGCTGTGTGTGTGTGTGTGTATATGTGTGTGTGTTAATCTCTACGTGCAACAGGGCTTTTACTTTTACATTTTACTACTACTACTGTAGTGTTCTGCATTAAAAACAAAGTAGTGTTTAATCTATAATGATTTGTCCGAATTTAAAAGTCACAATGTATAAGTACGTACATCAGGCGGTGCTTTTATGAAAATGCACTATCCGACGAACCTTTCACGTACCCTGTTGCCCTATACGTAAACTAGAGTATTCAAGTTTTCCCCACTATCGCAAAATGGAAAAAAATAGCATCCCACGTTTGGACAAGTAATGTATGGAAATGTGTGTCAAGCATTTTTGATTTGACCTCACAGATGGAAAAATTGTGAATAAAGGCAAGCCTGTTTTCTGACTTTGTGAAATGCAACTTGCTTACAGTAACGTGAGCTTGTCACTGACGCCGAGGAGGCATCAAGAATGAACAAAACTACACAGGTTGCATTACAATTAATTTGAACAAATTGCATTTTTGTTCTTTTTCGCTCAGGCTTAAGGAAAAGTGACCGCATTGGTGTGCGTGTACGGTTAACAAGCATGTCGAAGAGAGTGCAGTGTGAAGAATCTACCCGGGCTTACTTCATCTTCCCACAAGCCACACATCCCTGTCAGTGTCATGTGATCCCACCAGCATCCCAATAAAAAGCAGGAAGCTTCATTTCCTCTACTGCCAACAAATTGCTCATCCGTCCCACCCTATTTACACAAGCACTCAGATTTAGATAAAAGAAGACACAGGAACAAGGCAAGGAGTATTACAAGAAAGTAAACAAGGCTGCCATGTGGGGAATTCAGCTGCGGTTTTGTAATATAAAAAGGGGAATTGTTGATGTCTATCTCTCTGTGACAGGTGGGGTTACATTAAAAGCAGGGCCGAAAATAGTTGGGGTGGCGTTATATCAGCAAAGATATAAGTAAAGTATTTCAGAATTCAATAGGCATGAGCTGCTCATACATTGATACACTTTATTTTTGGGAGATGGACATGATGCCTCCATTGTTGTTAAACCATTTTAACATAATGTCCTCCACCACTTATCAATACACCCTTTCCTGCTGGAGCTATTAAGAGGAATGTTGTTTATGCAGGCAAAGTGTGTTTTTTGTGCATACGTGGGAGCATGTTTGTTAGTTTTTGTGCATGTGCTGGCATGCATTCCTGCGTTAAATCAATTAGTTCACTTGAGTGTTTGTTTTGATTGGTTAAAGGGAGCGTTGGTTTTAGATGAAAGCTAAGGGTTAAGGGTAACTGTAGACTTGTAATTGGCTAACTTTAGTAATGCTAATGCTAATAGGTCTAACTAGAGGGCTGTTTGCCCATCTGTGTTGTTAGCTCCTCTTACGCCAGTCTTTGGAGTTTACACGCAGAAGTACTGAAAATAGGCCTTTTCTGCTTTGCTTTTCTTATTTTATTTTTTCTCATCTGGCAGCCTACCAGTGAAAATAACATATTTGATGTTGTTTTGCTGTCTGTCTTTTTCCTGCGCCCACTCCGCCGTCACTTTTTTTTACACTGCGGTATCTCAATCATGCATGTATACAAATGTGCACCCACCCACTCACTTTCACAAACACACACACACACACACACACACACACGCACGCACACGCACACACACACACACACACACACACACACACACACAAACACACACATACATACACGGAGGGGAAAATCAGGCAAGCCACCCTCATGAGTTCTTATTAAAGTGAGATTATTGAAATGGCAGTCCTTGCTATTCGATGTCAATCATTGCACAGTATGCAAGTTAAAGCATTCATTTTACCATCCGTCTCAAGGTAATATCACTCCTGAAGTTTACTGCGCACACAGCGGTGAAATTTAGGTTGTCTGACCAATCTGGTCAACAACATGTTGTTGACAACATCCTGTCTATCAGGATTAATATGAGGTGTAAATTTGGATTTGTTGGTGTATGACAGGTATCTCAGACTGATAAGGCCGCCACTTTTGGAAACCCTGTGCTACTGAAAAGATATACATTTCTCCAAAGATGCACTCATGTTTTTCTGTGTATATTTGTACACCTCGAACACCCTGATTAATGCTTAGAACTCAAACATATTCATAACACAATTTTGGGGTCTTTAAAAACTAAGTTGATTATTTTCTGTTTTGTAATTTAGTAGATATTGTGGCATTTATTTGCAGGTAGACATGTAAGACAAGTAAAAACAGAAGTGAAAATGAGGCTGATGGTGAACAGACTGGTAATGTAGGCAGGCCCATACTGATTCTGGAGCTGCTGGCATGCATACTGGCGTTGGTTAGTTTGGCAAACTACATAGTAAATAGACTAAAACTCAATTTAAGACCATTCTCCATATTTGAAAAACCTAAAGTTGAGTACACATCCATGAGTCTAAAAGAAAATTTCACTCCTTATTTATCAATGAAGCATAACTGGCATTCAAGACAGGTGGATCTCATTGATATTGATCTCATGGAATCTTTTAAATTTGTAAAAGCAGAAAAAGACAGGGTCTGTGTACACCTAATGTCTGTGTAAAACTTCACAGTCTTAAACTTCACAGTCTGTCTCTCTGCATGTCCATCAATAAGTCAACATTACATCTGTTAGTCTGTCTCTCTGCTGATATATTTATAGGGATTTCCAGAGGCTTTCTTTCTACACTAATATGTTTCCTTACTGTCAAGTGCTGCCTTTAGTATTACTGGGTGACATCTGGCTGAGCATAATGCAACGACTGAGTTATCTGTTGTGACTGAGGACTGCCTGATGACATTTGTTAGTATTTACGCTTACAGGTGAACAAAGACTTCTCATCCCGACTGTGACTCAGTGTTGACAAGGTTGCAGAAAGTTCACCTTGTGTGTGTTGGGAGCATGACCAGGGCCCAGACAGACATGGATAGACTGTGGCAGGTTATCTTTGTTTAGGCTTGACATTTCCCTGTGGATGTCAAAGAACAACTTCCCAGACGTGTTCAGATGAAGTTGAATTCTTTATGTTCTTCCTCTGTCCTTCTCATTTCCTCTCTTTTATCCCTGCTCTTTTTCTGTGTTTTTACAGTATCTAATATTTATTACAGCTTTGTGGTTTTGACTTGAGGAAATTTCTCATAGAGATAAGAATCAGGGAACCAATACCTATAACTCTGAAATGATTTCTTATTGGTTTAGTAACTGGGGAATTTCATGTTCTGGCCTGATTTAACAAGTTATAAAATATGAAAGCAGGAAGAATTTAGAAAGTTTCTGTTGGCTCAGGAGAACTAAATGTTAAACGTAAGATATGAAGTTTCTATTATAAGGCTCAGATGCGTGTCATGTTTCTTCTCCAATATATTTAGTCTCCTTTTAGCTCGGTTTTGCCCTACTCAAACTCTGTAGGGAAATATCTGTCTCTTCAGCTGCTTTGCTCCTTTCTGTTTGCCAACTAGTCACTGATGTTGTCTGTCTGCTGTTTGGAACTGGGCAGGTAGCGTAAAGTGGGTTTATCAGAGTGTTTTTGGACACGATGCATAGAGAGCGGTTTGGTTGAACCAGGTGCGTGCTGGAGAATTAAACCAATGAGCTGGAAGATGCTGAAATGCGCTGTAGAGTTGCTACACAGTCGTTGAATCCATTTTTAAGTTAACAACGTTTATTAGCAACAGCCCAAACCTGGAGTGGATCCACCTTTTTATTCAGTACTTTATCAGACAGCACTGTAAACTTCCAATACTGGCTACTCACCAAGGGCACATTAAATAAATGTGAGTTTATTATTGACTTGGTTTAATGAATTCAATAATTTGATAGCAATTCTCTGCCCTAACTAGCCAGATTAATCAGCCATAACCACCTACGTCAGTTCAGTTCCTATAACTAGAGTCATTAATAAAAAAATGAAGAAAAGTTAAGGTACAAATGACAAACTTGCTCACAGAAAAATGTTCGCTTCATCCCTGAAGTTCTCCATGCTACACCGCAATTGGCCTTATTTTCTTTTTTTCTTTTTTGAATATGTTGTGATAACACAAACTCTCCCAGCTTCAGCTATCCCTTTTGTCACAACATTGGTCTGTCAGCAATCTGTGACCCTGAATCCGGTCACATTTTCATGGTTATGCAGCTGTCTGTCAGCGGACAAGCAGGAAGATCTGTCACTGCCAAAAGTTGTGTGTTATAGGTTTTAATAAAATTCAATCTGGGTAATTAAAGACTAACGGCCTTCCTAACATTGCCAGCAATAATGATTTTCCACTTTCTGATGGCCCACTTGTTGGCTGATGTCACTTGCCACCCCTACTTCCCTGCACCAAGTTCCCTGCAAAGTCTCATTATCCTTTTATCTCAACATTTATCTGACAAGTGAGCAGGGAGGGAGCATCCAGGGCAACTTTAAAGATTAATAAAAGGCAGTCAAAAAGAGAAAAGAAATCTATGGGGAAAAAAGAAGGGGGCTTAAAAGTATCAATTCTGTTGATAGGGTTGACAGAATTATTAATCAGGAACTAAAGAAAATGTAGACCTTTGCTCTCAGCTGCCTCCCTTAGTCTTTAGTTACCACCATTACATAGCAACTGAAGCTTGGGAGGTCTGCCTCTAATTGGTTCTACAGGGTTTTGAATAACAATGAGCAGAGCCCAATTATGAAATCACTGAGACACCACAGAGGAGTACAGTGAGAGAGAGAGAGAGAGAGAGAGAGAGAGAGAGAGAGAGAGAGAGAGAGAGAGAGAAACAGAAACAGAGGGAGCATAAAAGAGTGAGAGAGTAACAAGGGACCAGCTGGACCAGCAATGGGAAAGAGGGACCGCGTAGAAGAAAGACAAGATTGAAGCTGTTTCATCACTTCGGCTTCTCTTTCCTCAGCAGCGAGATATTAATACAATTTATAAATCAGCGGTGGCATAAATTTTAATACAGGGCTGTGGAAGAACCGTCAAGGTCTCTGAAAATGGCTCCTCTACATTTTAAATTCCATTTGCATAAAAGATTCACGTTACACAGGCAGATATGGAGGGGATCTTTTTTCTTTTTTTTGCACGTTCATTTATTAGTAATAGAGCCCTTTTTACATGGCAGGATTTGACGAGCACTTTGGAATATGAATCAGTGTCGATTAGAACAAGTCTGTCTTCTTTTTTTTTGTGCGCATGGCTTTTTTCGCTCCATGTGTGGCATGTGTGTTTTTGTCTAAGCGTGCAAGTACAACTGTGTATCTGTGATGGCAAAAGCATTGCATCGGTAGGGGTGTGTGTTAATACTGATGCTCTGGTGCGCCCGGGCCGTGTTGTGTTTTGTGTGACAAGACATGGGCAGAAAGGTTCAGCGGCCACCTGGTGGCTCTTTTCCTCTGGGAAACAAAGGAAAAACCGCTCTTGAGAGCTCTTGAGATGAGAGTTTTGTCAGGGGGGGGGGGAGGAACAGTGTCAGGTGGAACAACATTCCCTCCCTTCTACTGGCTTGTGTGCACCCACCCACTCACTTTCAAACAAACACGCACACGCACACGCACACACACACACACACACACACACACACACACACACACACACACACACATACACAAGACACACACATCACTGGGACATGCTTACCAGTTTAACAAGCATGAGTCTCTTGCTCAACTGCTTTGGTTTATGCAGAGAGGCCTTGTCATTTCAGTGGCGGCTTTAAATAGAAGGAGACTAACAGGTTGTGGCTGATCAACAGTTTGGAAATTACACTGAAAGACATGGAAGCTTTCTGTTTTCTGGGAGCAGAATAATATCCCCTGCCACCGTCTTTGATTGATTACTGTGGAGTAAATTGGGCAACTGATCAAAGAAACGGGGACTCTCTTGTGTTTGTCCACTGAGACTTTTTAGAGTGTGTCTTGGATTATAGTCAGCCTTTAATCAACCTGGAGCAGGGGCCACGTCCTGCTGCGTCACCTCATACCTTTTCCCATGATTGTATCGGCAGTATGGACCCAGATTATCAAACAAAAGGTCTATGTACACACCCAAGCCATTACGTTATTTGATCTTTGCTGACCTCTAAGCAGTAAATCAGATGTAATCAATAGATTGAGTTTACACTAAACAACCCAGTCTTGTGCAGAATCCTTCGATAATTTGACCAGAATTATCAATAAATAGAAAGAAATGTGTTCATGGAGTCTTTGGGATTCTTAATAACGATGTTTACCATACGACAATATCAGTTGTTTATTCCAATTCTGAACTAGAACCCACAGGAGTGCTTTTTCTCTTCATATCTAATCCAGAGAACGGTTTGAAAAAAAAAAAAAAAAACGTTTCAGTTTTGGTTAGGTTTAGGCCCCAAAAATCTACATGGTTATGTTTAGGCACCAAAACTACTTAGTTAAGTGTAGAAAGAAATTTTTTTATGGTTTGGGTTAAAATTAGAAGTTACTTCACTTCCGGTTAGGCCTGCATGATTTGGGGAAAAATATGAATCACGATTCTTTTAGCTTAGAACTAATCTCTGCCACGATTTATTTCTCATAAAGTGTAATATTTATTGCACACATGAACCATGACAAAACAAATTGGCAGTACCAAACATATATTTTTTTATGACAGCTACATCACATTGCGGATCACCAGAAGCCTGTAAACATAGAGGCTTCAATGAAGAGAAGGGAGAGCAGTGTAATACTTGGGAGCACTTTAAAACTTATTGGTTACAGTCTGTTATAAACTCACTGAAGAAAGTAGTAGTGTTTGTGATGCAGTCAGCTCGTAAAATTAAATGAAAATCTAAGTTATTTTGAATTAAAAAATAACAATAAAAGTTATTTAAAAATGAAATTGTCAACAGGGGTGAATCGAGATTGTGATTTTTTTGACGATTTATCGTGCCGGCCTACTTCCGGTTACCCGTGTGACGCTGAACTTAACTGAACTGTGTTTGGTGGGGACAACTAAATACGTTGATTATTGATTAGTGGATTAGTTGATTGACAGAACACTATTCTGTAACTTTTTTTGAATCTGTTAAATGGTTCAGTGCCCCCTCCGCTCCAGTATTCTCTGGTTCTTACTTCTTGAATATGAGGATATGGTGTTTTTCTTTTTGTTAGATTTTTATTGTAAATTATACAGGCAGGATTTTGATCTCCACAAAAGAATTTGGTGCCAGAAAAATTGCAATGTGTCAACCAAATGCTCAAACCATTTTAATGCTGTGTGTGACCCAAGAGACCAGGATCAGGCTACAAATGCTCTAAAATCACAGGCCAGCAGCTTGGGGCTTAAAAATATAAAAATATTTGGCGTACGGTTAATCCCACCTGTAAGGATTATTCCTTTTTCTCAGGTAGACACAAATCCTTTTCCAGGATAGAGTTTCTTTTTGCAACCCCTCAATTATTTCATACAAATTGATAAAATGGTGTTACTCCCAATGGCATTGTCTGACCATAAAAGGAATCCTTTGCACTACCACACTTGACCAATTGTCTCAATGTGCAGTTAGATGGCGCTTCAATTCTTCTTTACTGAAAAATGAATCCTGTATCACTCAGTTTATAGCAGATTTCCAGATATTTTTAGAAATTAATGTTGGCTCTGTAGAAGACCCCAGGATATTGTGGGACCCGATAAAAGGTTTTATTAGGAGCAATACCATAGCAAAGCTACGTCTCTGAAGCTGCAAAACCTTGAATCTGAGTTCCCCAGATTCAACTCACTGTTACAGGACAGCGCTGTTAGTTTCAGGGTGCTAGACCTAGTCACCTTCTCGCTATGAGGTCCAGTGATTATTTTGCAGACATTCCCACTGTTAAATCTTCAGATGGCAATATTAGAACTAACCCTGTCAAAATAAATATATCCTTTCAGACATTTTAGCAGCAGAGGAATCAGCTAGCTTGGACAAATTAATTTCTATTGAAGAATTAAGCCTGGCAGTACAGAATATGCAAAGAGGAAAATCACCAGGCTTTGATCGGATTCCCCCCGAATGTAATGCACCTTTTTGGAAACAGTTGGGCCCTTTCCTTCTTAACATGATTAACCTCTATTGGAAAGGGTGAATTCTCAAAGGATGTTAACACAGCCTTGATTTCTATTTGTCCTCTCTCTAGAGCCGCTGTCTCAAGCTATTTGTCTATCGATTATGGTATCACCAATATGCATTTGTAAATCATCTCTCATTATTGGCAGACAATGTTTTGGTCTTTTTAGAGAACCCCTCTCAGTCTCTTCTTCACCTTCTATCATTTTTCGAGGAGCATGGAAGCTTATCAGGCTTTGAAAACTGGTCAAAGTCTGCACTACTTCATTTAAATGATTCTGCCCGCAACTCAACCATTGCTGCCAACATCCCAATTGTTAAGCAGTTTAAACAGAAGGATGTGGAAAAATGGAAAGGTCTCCCAATGTTGATTTAAGCTTGTGTCTCAGTGGTTAAAATGAATGCTTTACTCAGGATCAATTTTGTGAGCTCTATGCTGCCTTTCTCTCCTCCTGCTGGCTATTGGCATAAATTTCAATCTGCAGTATCTAGATTTATCTGGAGAGGCAAGCGGCCACTACTTAAGATGTCTAGTTTACAGAAGAGGAAAGAGCATGGTGGCCTTAGGGTTCCCAACTATAAACAATATTTCTGGTCCTTTGTGTTAAGACCCCTTCTCACTTGGTTTGGCCCAGATATGTCTGTCTGCTGGCGTAACTTATGAAGTGCCTTTGTCACTCCATGACTTTCTCTTTGCCAATATTTTCAAACAAACAGTGCCAGATACGCTTTGGCCCCATTGTCTCACACTTTTCACCCATTATTCAATAATACAGCACTCCTGATTGGTGGAAGGCCGACAACAGCTCTTTAGTGGGAACAAAAGGGAGTTCATTGTCTAAAAGACATTTTTATTACCCAGACCCTGCTCTCGATGCATGTATGTCTGGTCTAACATTCCAGAAGTATCTCACAATACAGATCATCAGCAGATTCACTACAATTTCATACATTCGACATATGCACTTTCTGTCCAATTAAAGTACAAGGTACATTTCTTCATATGTTCTGGGAGTGCTCTCCTGTTGGTGGGTTCTGGAACAACATTGCATCCACAATTTCCACCTTGATTAATGTTACAGTGCCTGTTACTGTCAATGTTTTTATTATGAAGGACCTGTCAGCCTTTCAGGTTCCTAAAGCTAAAAAATGTGCTGTGTTCGCTTGACTTACAGCGGCTAGAGGATGATTGCAACCCGTTGGAAACCACCTCATGACTTATCTGTTTGTTCATGGATCCTTTCTTTTTTGGATGTCACGTACATAGAACTTTCGATGGCTTGTGTGGGTAGAGCCCCAGAGAAGACTTTGGAGACTTGACACAGCATTGCTGAGTCCTTGAAGGTAATGCTGTAGCCTTTTTTTGTATGTGTGTGTGATTGGTCCCCTGTTTTGTGTCTGTCTTTGTGTGTGTCTGTTTGTGTTTGTCTGTTTCTGCATGTGTTGATTTGTCTCCCTCCCTCCCATTTTTCCTCTCTGTGATTTTGTGGCCCTGGGACGCGTTCCTGTGTCCCAGTCTGTTGTTTGTATCTGTTTGTGAACGTTATGTTTAAAAAACATTCGGATACATTTTTATGGTAAATTGAATATCTCTGTTTTTATATATTGGTGTGACCATAAAAGTAAATTGAGGACGTGAGAAATTGAGACATGTATTTTATCCCTCTACGCTTTAACATTTCTCAGACCACATGATTATTCAATCTGTTGAGGAAGTAGTCTCAGAATAATTAATAATGAACATGATCAGTAGTTTCTATTATAGAATTGGAAACGGATAAATAGTCATCCATATGCACTTGTTGTACATGCACCTGAAAGATAACCAGAGCTCGTTTCAAATTATGCACAGCTGCTAGTGTGAAGTGACTGCTTCCTCTTTGTCAACATCAATTTGTTTTGTCTCCTAATTAAGCAATTAATGTCTGTCAGTTTGATTGTTTGCTTTTTGCCTTAGTGTCGCCATAATAGTGCTCTATTTGTCTGTTTGCGGGAGGAAAGCATTGTGCTGAATAATGCATGGCACGTCACTGAGGCAAACAGCATTGCCATTTCAATTATGATCACATGGGGTGAGACGCTAACTCGCTCTGACTAGCTTGAAGTGAAAAGAGAAAAAAAAGGAAAAAAATAAATCTCATCCTCAGCTTTCGCTGCTTCACCTTGTATTGAATGCAATGGATGAGAGGGAGAATGGACATCTTGGCTACTTTCATGTGTCTTGTTATAATCCTCTGAAACCTTAAGTGCTGCTTTCAGAGCGCCTCATTTAGCACATACATGTGTCTAATGTGCAGATGAATGGGACTTTTTCTCTTCTGAACTTCTGCTGGATTTCTTTTGGGCTTTTATGGATAGCTAAAAGACAAGAAAAGGGGGGACAACATGCAGTAAAGGGCCACGGGTGGGATTTAAACCCAGGCAAGAGCAGTAAGGACTGACTCTTAGTATATGGGGTGCATGCTCAACCAGGTGAGCTACCAGGGCCCCCCACAAAACCACAAAATGTAATCTTAAACTGTCAATGGAAAAAATAGAAAATTAGCAATAGCAAATTCTGCACTCTTTCAAATTAACTTTAACCATGCTAGTGGTATGGCTCCAGCGACGGCAATGTCACATTGGTGATTGGTCAGTCCACCCATTTGGTTTGGAATGAAATATCTCAACAACTATTGGCTGGTTGCCGTTAGAGGGAACAGAAGGCTTGTAATACATTTGGTGATCCATTTAGCTATCATCAGGTCTTGTTTAATACCATTGTTTATGAGAAAACACTTGAAAAATGAATGACATTCTCATCAGCCTCAGCTGTACTATTTTATATAGTTATAAGTAGCAATAGATGGCATGTTACCAGAGTAAACTAAGATGACAAGGATCAGCGTGTTAGTTTTGTCATTGTAAGCATGTTAACGTGTGGATGTTAGCATTTAGCTCAAAGCTCTTCTTTGCCTAAGTACTCACAGAGCTGCGAGTGTGGGTGTAGAAGAAACTTGAATAAAAACAGTATATTCAAATTTCGTTGACTACACACACAGCTGCATCTGCATATGTACATGATATTTTATACAGCGCCCTGTGGTACTTGTTCCTAGCTATTCGTTGATAAAATGTATAGGGATAAGATGGTGTTTGATCTGTGGGAATCGTGTGTGTGCCTTGTGCTGAAGCGATTGTGAGAAAGCCATCTCAGAGTGCGTTAGGGGAGAATTGGGCATACAACAGTCTGTCACCTTAAATAGAGAAAGGATGTGCAGTTCAAATCAGCAGGGAACAGATCTGTCATGAGAGAAGTGTGGGCATCTTTCCCTTGGGGAGATGGAGTGGGAGACGAGAGGGGGCTGTGGGTGAGAGACAGGTGAGAATGGCACTGAAAGAGAGAAGTAGTGAAAAGGGAGTGTCTAAAAGAATAATAAGGAAATGTGGATGTGGATGTGCCAAAATCCAGACAACTGCCTCTGACAACATATTAGCACATTAAAGTGAAAAAGGGGAAACAAAGCAAAAACGCAACATAGCTGGTGCAGCTTTTAAAGACACTTTGGCCTTTTTTCTGCAGCAATGCACATGCAAATCAAGCTCAATATTTGCCTAGCTAGAAAAAGCAACTATATTATTATTATTATTATTGAAAGCAAAAGACAAAAGTCTGGCTGGGGGTTATTTTACCTTTCCCAGTAGGAAGTCCGCAAATTAACGGAAAGAAAGCGCTGTTGTTTCAGTATTTTCCATCTCTCCCCCACATACGAACGCTACATCCTCATGTCATTATCTCTGAATGTCTTAATGATATTTATACTTTTTAGTGTAATTGTCTAATTGTGCTTTTCCAAAGAAATGTTTGCAGTATGTTTTAGCAGACAAGTTGTTTGCAAGGGAGAGAATATTTCAGCTCATTAAGGACTTTTTTTGTGATGTTCAGCACATCATTAGGTGCGCTCCCATTGAGATTGTGCCTAACCAGCCTCCACTCTCCTTCTCACTGCTGTCTCTCTCTCTCTCTCTCTCTCTCTCTCTCTCTCTCTCTCTCTCTCTCTCTCTCTCTCAGGGGATACATTCTGCACCAAGCTGTTGGTCAATTAGTCAGTGTGTGTAATTCAAAGGCTGAGAAACGACCAAGGGGAAAGGGAGACTTTGTGTTTTCTACGTGAGGAAACAAAAAAAGTGAGGATAGTTGTGGTGAAGAACCAGCAAACAGAAAAATTAAAAAAAGATTGGGATTAATGCATGCTTGGCCTTGCAGTTATTATTATTATTATTATTATTATTAATAGCCATATGGCCTCTTGAAATATGCAACATTTCTGACATCATTGATGTCATATATCAACATGAACAAAATGTCTACAATATTACCAGAAGATGACTATTAACATCCACTGAATTTTCTGTCAAATAACATTAAGTAGTATAACTTATAAATAATACTGAAGATGGATGAACGGCTGATACGTTTGTCTTTTGGGATTTATGAACATCCTGTATGAATAAATGCTTCTCGACCATTGTTTATTTATAATATGCAATTTCAGCCAGGTGTGGTTGTTCTTTATCCTGCCCTAACATGTACTTAGTTTGAAGATCTACACACCTTATTAAAGATGCACAGTTTCAAGTGATGAGGAACGTAATGTATATTTGTTGTCGTTGGCCATTTTGTTGCATCACGTTAACTTTGGGTTAGTAGTATCTCTGACTGCTTCCAGGGAATTGAATCCTTAACTGTTTGCTAACCCCCTAATTTCCACCAGGCGCGTCTGCGCTGCATTCCGGGCGTGTTGTGTACCCGCCAAGCAATCGTCGCCATTTAAGTCAATGCTGGCGCCTACCAGTAGTAACCATGGAACGGCTTTCCGCTCCACTAAAGATACGCGGCAAGTCTAATTTCACAACAGCCGGGTAGAAGTGAAACCGAGAGCATCCAGTCAATTTACGAAAAAAACACCCCCTAATATTGTTCATCTCTCCTCTACAACACCATGGGCAACAAGAGTTTCATATTGGAGGGGGGAAAACATAATACCACAGATATGTCATTACCATATCACAGATCTCTTTTGGGAACAACACCAGAAAAGAGAAGGCATGGAGTTTGACATTCAGAGTGCCTGGAGTGGAAGGTAGATACTAGCTTGATAAACACACGATTGTTCTGTAAGGCTAAAGCAAAACACTCTGGTTCTGAGACTCTCCCAGTGTGGTATGGGACGAAGGACTGAACGAGTATCTGAGTAACTAAGAACAGGGCTCACATGTTCACCACAATTGTATACAACTTAATGTATTGGTTCATTATTACAAAAGGTACATGCATCCATCCATCCATCCATCCATCTTCATCCGCTTATCCGGTATCTGGTCGCGGGGGCAGCAGCTCCAGCAAACTTCCCTTTCTTGATCCACATCAACCAGCTCCGACTTGGGGATCCCGAGGCGTTCCCGGGCCAGGTTGGAGATATAATCTCTCCACCTTGTCCTGGGTCTTCCCCGAGGCCTCCTCCCAGCGGGACTAGCCTGGAACACCTCCCTAGGGAGGCGCCCAGGAGGAATCCTCACCAAATGCCCGAACCACCTCAACTGGCTCCTTTTGACAGGGAAGGTACATGCAGTGATTGTTAAAATGAATGTTGGAGAACAGCGTGGACACGCGCTTCACAACGCGACCAGGGACACGCGCCACCAAGCGGAAAAGTGAAAGAAAGAAAAAAAAGACTTGCTGTCCGAGGAATAACTAATCAGTGGAAAACGCGTGTGTGTGTCCATGGGAACTGTAAATTGTATAGCTTATGTTGTCAGTTCATTGTTAGCTAGTGTTTTTTGTTGTTTGTGTTCTTCACCTGTTACCTAGGTTGCACGTGGCTGTTGATTTGGTATAATGGCAATTGTTGTATTTTATGTGCATTGTTAACATGCTACAGTAGTTAAACTGCATTAAGGTAATGTAAATAATAGAGGGTTTATTGTTATTATTTGCCAGCCTATAATTCCTATACCTTGTGTATTGTAGCCTTTACAATGCTATCTATTTACAGCCTTTCACTGGCATCAAATTAGCATGTCAGACACGCAGGTCACATGAAAATTGGCCAATTCCGGTCAATCGGTGCATCTCTAGTGAATATGAATTCACACAGTTATATTACGGAGCACAGCATAACACACATGATCTTCAGAAAAGATGCAAACAGATGGATGGGACTACACACACACACACACACACACATTTTGACAAAATAACTCCACAGCAACTGCTCGCCATTGCTCTGGGCTCATGCCAGCTGCTTGATGTAGCAGAGAGGAAATAGGCTGGACAAATCAGATGAGCTCTGAGCAATTTTGTCACTGAGTATGTTTAAATAACAATATAAAGTCATTAGGGGTGTCACGATTCTCCAAAGCCTCCATTTGATTACATTTTTGATTCTAAAGTCACGGTTCAATGTGATTCTCTTTTTTTTTATCCATTAAGCTGTCAATTCAAATGGAGCTGAAAACAAATGTGTATACAGTATGTGTGTGTATAAAATAGTGGGTGTCAGCCAGAGGAAGAAATCCTCTTTTGTGTTGACACAAAAACGCAAAGTCTAATCCGCAAAGTTAGCTTTTCACGATTGAGCCATTTTCCTAACTTGTAAAAACTAATTTTTATCTGACATTATGACATGTCAATAATTCCCACAAAACGAGCTGAATTGGAACATTCGTGACTCATCTCTGTTATTAATGGAATTACTAGATGATTCAATCAGCCACTCATTAGATACGTGGCATTGTACTAATTTAAGGATTTATTTATTTAATGAAAGGGTAATAATTTCTTCTAATGTTAGCAAAGTTGCTATTTTTTTAAGGCTTTGACGTGCACCTTCACTTTAACATGCTACAGGAAACTTTGGCATCATTTTATCAGTGAAAAACACAAATTAATTTAAATGAAGTATTTTTAGTCCATGGGTCTGAGCCAGAGCTGAGGCAATGGGGCTTACAGCAATCACACTCAGGTGTGCTGATGTTGGGAGATACCATTAAACTGGGTCATAGGTGAGGGTAGATTTTCTAGTTGAAAATGTGTGTTAGTTTCTGTGCTTTCTAAAGTTAAATGAGTGCAAAATGATTTGTTCAAGAGTCTGTTATTTGTTTATGGTAGAAACTAGCTGTGAAATTCTAAATGTTTAAATGTTAACATAATTGAGAGATAATTGAAGCAATTAAGAGTTGGTTGGTCTAGTGGGAGGTGCTTAACATAAATAAACCTCTGGCCTCCTGAGCATGGGGGTTAGTATGTTGGTAGCTACAATCAAGACAGGTGCTTTGAAACTTTGCTTGTAAAAAAAAAGAAAAAAGAAAAGTGTTTTTTTTTCTTATGTTTTTGCTGTGGACATCCTGTGTTTGTTCAACCATTTTTTGAGAATAAAAACACCATCACATTTTATAACTCAAGCCATCGTGTTCAGTGACTCCCAACGCTCTTTAACAGTCGCTCAACTGAAAATGAATCGTTGACTTTACAGAGCAGTATCTTTCAATCTATCCCCAAAATTGAAATGTAGGTTGTTTCATTGTTCTATGCTTCATCAAGGTAAGCCAGTCAAATTGTTTTGTAGTGTACAATTACAAAATAAGGTTATACTTGAATTGTTAGCATGCATGTAAAAACAGAATAACTTTTGTTTGTTTGTTATTGCATCTCTCCGTAATGTGGCTGCTGAATACCCTTGTGTGATCTGATCCTGTGTGTTGTGAGCTCTCTGACTCTGGTCTACTCTTGAGGGATTTAGGTGAAGCAAACAGATCCAAGTCAAAGGAAGTTTGGTCTTGGTTCAAAAATGGCAGGTCTTTCAATAACGTGCCCTGCATTCACAGTCGTGTAAAGGAAATCCTGCCTTCAGGGTTCACCTGTCTGTTTCATCTCTGCACCATAGATTAATATTGCAAAGCCTGTGGCTCCTACCCTCATACTTTCTTCTTTCTCTTGTTATCTCTGCAACCCATCACTCCCAAACACATTCATGTCTTCACCTCCCCCACTGTCTACCTCTCCTGTTGTGGATATTGCTTTTCTTCTCTACACCAATCTTGTTTTCTCCACTGCTCCATCTCAATCAAGAATGCAGCAAGTTTTATGAATTCATGATGATGATCATGGACAGTCCAGGGAGGCAACAAGGCGAGACGATGGCTGTTGGAACAGACGGAGGGAAGAGGAAAAAATGAGAGAGGGAGTGGAAAGAAGAGCAAAGCAAAGGGGGTCTTGCTGTACTGCTGAATTTTAATGAGTACCAGGGGGAATTTCTTCAGCTTCTTCAGTTTTTTTTTTTTCCTGTGCTCCCCTTCCTTTTTCCCCCTGGGATGAATCCATCTCCTACATTGCTTGAAATCACTGTCATACAAATGAGGTTTAACACAGTCTGTCTCTGGCCTGGACATCAGCCCTTCACAGAATTAAGCCATCAGCTACACACCGAGAAAAGAACGACCCAAAAGTCCTAATTGATCTGCCAATTTGTCATATTTATCTATTCTGTCTTCCACCAGCCACCAAAACCACACATGCGGCACCCGGCCACAACCTCAAACAAGTGCATAAAAGAAGTTTTTCTTTCCATGACAGATCTGTTCCTCATTAGTGAATTATTCATTCTTTTCATTAAATTCTTCCAGAAAACATCACAAGCGTCCGCAAACTATTTCTATTCTTCGTTTTATTCTCCCACTGTCTTTCTTTCTCATCCATCTTCTCCTCTATCTTTTCTTCAGCCCTTATGGCCTATGGCTTTTCTACACTATCTATGCCTTGTCTTTTTCTCCCTCTCTCTTTCTTTCTCTCTTGGGATGACTTTATTATGCTTTGCTCCGACAGCAAAGTACACAGATAAAAGATAATTGCCTGGCTTGACTCCTCCATTGATGTAAAAAATCGGATTTAAATTATTCACACTGGTTTAAAGGTTAGTTGAAGGTTGCTTCTACTGCCAGATGGAAGTAAAAAGGTACAGACTAAGACGATAAAAAACAAAAAAGAACAACCTTGTGTGTTGCTTGCAAGCTGTGGCCAGAAGGTGAGGTGCCTTTCTGAAAGGCTAATTTGCAGTGCAGGCAGCAGAGACATCTTGCAAACAAACCACAAAAGCCTCTCAGGGGAATTTGAACATGGTGGTGGAAGTCAGTTATTAAGCAGCAAACTAAGGCTGGCTTCTCCACAGAAAAACATTGTCAGTTGTAAATAAGGCTGTATCCGTTCCTTGCCCGTGCTCTAATCCTTTTCCTTCGTCTCCTGTCTAGCCTTGCATAGTATTCCCTCTTTAGTGCAGAGCCATCAGTGCATGTTAGGTAGTAAACAGAGCCTTTCTACAGAGGATAGAAAAGGTTGATGTGTTGGGTTTAAATCAGGGTCAGTTCTGGTGAGACACTGGACGTGATGTACTCAGGAGGGGGTGAGGGAGAATTACCTGCTCTGTTGTTGCTGGCGTCCCTGAGGGCACATTCACTGATCACAGCAAGGGGTTTGTGGGATAAATAGAGGGAAGAGGTTATGAGGATTCCTTTTTCTGCTCACATCATAATACCCCGGCACTGGCTTGTGTGTCTGAGGGGTTTGTTATGCTTGCAGACAGGATTCAGACGTTTCTGACATGGGAGGATTGCAGTAGGTGGTCTGTAAACAAAACATTCCTGTCCTCATCCACAGGTTTAGCTGCCAAAACTGTTTACTTCATCTCACATTAGACTGTCTGCATATTGAATTTTTAGTTTCATAAATAGTTGTGGAAAAACATATCAAATATTGGAAGAACTGTTTTTAAATGCCTGATTTAGTAGAGCGTTACCACTGTAATTAGCTTGTTGCGGTGACCTACTCAGCCTCCTGAAGACAGTACAAAGTTATTTTTAAGGACACTTGGGGGCAGTAAAAAACACATTTACATTTTATGTCATTATGTAGATAATATGGAAAAATATTTACACATCTGGTAGACACAGAGCTACATTATTGTTAATGTGGAGTCCTGTTTCAGGCCACCTAATGAATCTAAGTCCAATATGTAATCTCTTTTTAAGCTCCTTTTTTTGTCTCCACCAACTCCTGAGAAAAATATCAGGCTCTGCTAAAGAGGCTGCACTATCTTCAGGTAGTTGCTAACTTTGATGCTAAGCTACATAACAGTTTTTACCAAAACAATCTGCTTAAACAGACAAAAACGTTAAAGAGTGTCAGGTGATGATACTCTGTGGGTTTGTCTACATGAGCAACAACTGTCATAATACCATTTTATCCATTGGTAAAATACAAAATATTGATCAGTGCAGCTGTATATATTGGCTGTTGACATGAGAGATGAGAGATGACTTGTTTACTTGTTGATTACATAAAAATAAATTGACCAAACTTCAAGAATGTTGTTTTAGGACTTCATGCCATTTCATTTATGAAGTAAGCGGCTGCGGCTCAGTGCTAGAGCGGTCGCCTGCCAGTTGGAAGGTTGGGGTTTGATCACTGGCCCTGCAGTCCCAGACACTGAACCCCCAAATTCCCCCCAGTGCTGTGCATCGGAGTGTAAATGTGTGTGAGTGTGTATCTGATGAGCAGGTGGCACCTTGTATGCCATACAAGCAGACTCATCCTCAAGCTTTGAGTAGTTAAGACTAGAAAAGCGCTATATAAGAACAGTCCATTTACATTTAAGCCTTGCTCTTATTATTTGAGCACTAGTTTCATAGGGCAACTGGTTGATTGTTATTACTTTATTGTATTTACTGGCCCCATGTGACTTTGTACTAGTTCTGTGGCATCGGGTCATCCTAATTGTTGGACCCTGTTGGGAGTGACAATTGTCTCATCCCATATCTTGTTTGAAAATACTATCAGTAAAATCAAAAAGGTAAATATACAGCCAAGCCAAAGAGTTGTTAAATTAGTGCTGGTCACCAAAAATGCTTTTATCACCAAAGCGTTGCTGTCCTCCTGCCACATTTCATACGCCCCAGTAATTCATTTCATTCAATGTGAAGCAAATTTATTTTTTATTCAAAAGTGAAGGCCCATCCCGCAGCCTCTCCCACCCAGGGAGCCTATTGATTACCTGAAGCCAATCATTTGACAGCAGCATATCCTCACAGAGAAGCCAAGCACAGTTTTCCCTCTTATACTTTAATTAGCAAGACAACCTGTGGGCGCCAATCTATGCGCCCCCTCTCTGATATTCCTTAAATGTGCCCCGCTTTGATTTCTCTGACCCAACAACGAGTGTTGGGATTGGTGTGCGCTGCAGGAATGCTAATATGTTCCTAGAAAGGGAAACGCTGTCAGCCTGTTGGCACAAAAAAGAAGATCAAGTAAGAGTTTCCTCTCTACATATTCACACCTGTACACATCATCCCTTTCAAATGAAATCTGATTGATTGCTGACCCTGAAAAGGCTGAATATAATATCCAAATTTGGCAGGTGAAGAGGCAGACATACAGAAGCAGATCTAAATTCATGCCCTTGAAAGTCTTCTTGAAATATTGTAACCAAATGAGAAGGGAAAAGTGAGAAATGCCCCCCACTGAATTGAAGTTGAGGATGTGGTACATTTATTTCATGCTGCATTATAGTTTATGGTTTGCTGAAATGTACGCCAGCAAAATAAAATGACTGACTGGTTGATCATTTTATTTCTGCTTTATACTGGTGCAGTTAACACCTCAGTGTAACCTGTCTTATGTCTTTCTGTTGGTAGCTTCACTGCAGTGATCAGAGGTTTGGTGCCTTGATTAAAGATACTTTGGCAGTTGTTCCATGAGGGAAAGGTGTTTCTCACTGACTTCCCTCCTTCCAGGGGAGCATTGCTTTAGCAGTAATTTGAAACCGCACTCCCCGCCACAATCTTGCTGTCTCTGAGAAACCTCAGTAATCAACTGTAGAGTATCTCCTGAATGAATGAATCACTGATGTACGACTAAAGCAAAGGTTAGGCTGCCTGGGCATCCCTTTGATGAGGCCAGATTTGTGTATCAGTCACAAGCCAGCGCCACTACCTAGCACACTTCAAACAGGCTTAGTGCTAAGCCAATTAGCATGACTTTGCATGGTGTTGATCTGCCTGGGACATGGTGCAGACTGGGCTTAATTGCATATTGCTGCACTGGCTAATGCTAATTTAGTAGCCTCCAGGAAAGCTGAGCCCTGAGGTAAACAACAGGGCTATAATGTAGTTTGTGCCGTGTCCGTGCACCGACGGAATTACTGCTACCCTGCTTATAGTGAGCAGCACACAATGATTTTCTCTCAGAAAATGAATATACATCTGTCACTGTTACTTAACAGCCACAGTATGTAGTTACTGGATTGAAGTGGATGAAAAGTGAATAAATAACTCAGCTAACATTCAAGAATGTTGTCTTACTCAACTAAGAAGAATTTGGTCGTCATTTAACACCCATAGGAGATGCAGGCTGCCAGCTCCTTGTGTAAGAAAATAAATCTTTTAAAGGTATATTGTATGTGTTTACTTTTAGTCTCTTTGCCCTAACACACACATATGCAGGTATTAAGTATTAATATCCAACAATTAATGTTTTGTAATCCACGTTAAAAATAAGGAATTTCAAATGGTTTTGACTAATTTTTACGCATCAAATTTTGTCTACCATTTTAGGTAACTTGTTTATTTAATATTCTTTATCCATAAAACACGGACATAGATAACAATAAACTTTTTTTATTCTCAGTTAATTTGTCAATTAATTGCATGTTATTATTACAATAGTAATTTGTTATATAATGTCTCCTTATAATCTTGTCTGTGTCTTACCAACAGTCTAAAATCCAAAGATATTCAGTTTACTATAAAATAAGACAGAACAAGGCCATATTTGGTATTTTTGCTTGAGAAATTCTTAAAACGATTTCTGGATCATCAAAGTCTCTAAATTAATCTTTTGTCAGTTGACTAATCTTTTGTTCAAATTATCATTTCAGCTCTCAAAGAGAGTGACTTTACATTTGTATTCAGTACATTGACCAGTAGATTGAGAGCTTTGCCTTCTGGCTCAGCTCTCCTTTTTGTCACAACGGTGTGATATATTGAATGTAATACCCCTGTACCTACTACGCCGATTCCCTGACCACTGTCCCGCTCCATTGTTCCCTCACTCGCGACCAAGGAACTTCTTCACTTGGGGTAAGGACTCATTCCCTACCTGATGAAGTCACTCCATCAGTCTCCTGCTGAGAACCTTGGCCAAAGATTAAGAGGTGCTGATCCTCATCCTAGCCTCTGCACACTTGGCTGCAAACCGTTCCAGTGAGTGCTGAAAGTCCAAGGCCGATGATGTCATCAGGACCATATCATCCGCTAAAAGCAGTTGTGAGTTGAAAGTCTGTTGGACAACGGCCTCCTTCAGATGTTCCCAATGAACCTACCTGTTTGGGCTTACCAGGTCTGTCCAGAGTCTTCCCCCACCCCCTGACCCAACTCACCACCAGTTGGTGACCGGTTGATATCTCCGCCCCTCTCTTCACCCGAGTGTCCAAAACATATGGCCTCTGATCAGACTACAATTATAAAATCAATCAGTGACCTTTGGCCTAGGGTACTCTGGTACCAAGTACACAGTCAATCATTGCCCATGTGTGTTTGAAGTCCTCCAGCAGAAGTATGGAGTCCCCCACTGGAGCCCCATGCAGGACTCCATTCAAGGTCTCCAAGAAGGCCAAATACTGTACCCTCAACAACCCGAAGGCATGGGGAGGCGACCATCTCGTCTACCAGGGTAAACTCCGTTTTAGTTCTGCTTACAGATAACTTTTCATTACTTTTGCCCAGTAAGTACCAGTTACAAAGACTGAACACGATCCTGATTCCATGGAGAAAAAGGGGATGACCTATGTTTTTGTCATAAACTATACCTTCTTTCAAAGGTGAAGTTAAGGTTGGGGCATTTGAATGGCAAACATTTTGTAAAGAAAATCATCAATATTAAAACCATACGTTAAAGATCTTCCCAACACCAACATTTCTTTCATGAAAAGGAATTGTAATGTATTGGCTCAACCATTAACTCAACCTGATCAACACCTTCATGACTATGTATGGAAACGAGCAAGAGTCATTCCAATTTTAAAATCTAGGGCAGCAGATCTGGTGGGCAATTATTGGCCAATAAGTAACCTTCTTGTTTTCTTAAAGGTGTTGAAAAAGATTACCATTGGCAATACAACAAATGAATCACCTAGAAATAAATAACTATCTGAACCCTTAAAATATGGGTTCAGATATGTATTATATCTATATTGTTTTTAGTAACAGGCGTTGCAAATTAGCAAAAGCTACAAATGCTGTGATGACATTGGAGAGTTGTTGCACAAATGTCTATGTTGTAGCATCAATCCCTATTCAAATAAAAATGAAAATGTGTACATATATAAAAATTGTTGCCAAGTGGGGAAACAATTATCTTTCTATATTAGGGATGCTAATTTTGTTTTTGTTTTTTTCTGACCAGTAGCGGTTGGATTAGAGCCCTGTGGTTGATGTAACAATGCAGCTACTGAAAGCATTGTTTGTTTGTTTTCTACCCTGAAGCAACGTCAGTGACTATTTCATTAACAACTGTGTAAAGATGCACAATTACAGATTACATACTTTTAATACTGAATCATTCAAGGATTAACATATTGGTAGCAGCACATTAACTTTTTCTCTAAAAGATCAGTGTAGGGAATAAGGGATTGAAGGTGTGATACTTGACATGAAAGCTACCTAAGTGAGTGAGAGTGTGTTTGTTCATGCGTATGTCAATATGTTTTGGTGGGTGCAGCGAGTGCAGCCTAGTATCAGATCTGAGGAGGCCTGCAGGGATGTTCCCTGCCTTTGAAGAGTCTGCTGTCTGTGCTCCACAAATATCAGGTCCAGAATGAAGGGAATTCGGCTACACAAGGCTCCATCCAGCTCTATTTTTATTGAGGGATCCCATTCCCTCTCTTATCCTGCTGTCTCGGTTGTTGGGGGGGCGATGAAGAGGGCACATACATACTGATAAGGTGAGCTGGACTCCAGGATGGAGATTAAAGAGGCATTCTCCTTCAGTGTAAACACAAAACCCAGGCTGAGTGTGGTTTTTGGGTGGAATGCTAATTTTATAACATTAAAATGTACGATTTAAACATTTTTTTTTTATTGATGTTTGTTTAAAGACAACCTATAATTATGTTTTTCTGGTGTGCAACCTGTTTAAGTGAGGAAGTACTGATATTACAGCAAAACCTCTTTGGAAAAAGGTCTCATAAATTGCCGCTTGTGTCCCATCCGCGTTTAACAGCGGGAGTTACTTTTAACCGTGATCAAGTGGTTTGGGTGCTTGGACTTAAAGCTGCTCTCATCAATATCCCTTTATTAATGATCAGACACAATGTGCCTAGTTTCCATCTAGTTTTTGGCGTAAAAGCTCTGATAAACTAACTGCACACTGGAACCTACCTAGCACTACACAGCAGGCAAAGTAAGCTACTGGTCTCATAATGAACATAATAGAGAATTTAAAGAAGTAAAGGGTGACATATTTCCCCCAGGAGTTGGAGGAGACCAGACCAGAGCTTAAAGAAGAGTGAATATTGGACTTGCTGCACATTTGCCAGGTGGCCAGAAACCCCGTCTCTACTGTGTGTGTAAATAAAAAACTTTTAACATGTTTTCTATAACATTTTTATGAGGTGATAATATCATTGTTTTGTTAACAGCTTGTTTGCTGCACCAAGGTGGCCCAAAAAATATTCATGCAGGATGTAGTTTTATTTTAGAGTTATTGTGAAAGGGGCTGACACTTAAATACAAAGACTTGTTTGAAACTATCATTTGTGGCTTCAAAACTAAAGTTAATTTTATAGAGAGTCATGGGTTAAACTTGGTGCTGGATACAGGTGGGAAAAAATGTATCAATTTCAGTACAGATGTGTTAAGGGCTAATTGCTCCTGTCTCACAGTCCAATTTCAAAATTCCCGGCAAACTAAAGACACCGAATAAGTCCTTCTTTAAAATACCATAACAAAAAATCACACAGGAGTGATGGTGCACGCCCTCCCGTCGAGAAAGACCCCCCTTTCACTTCATCCCTCCCCTCCTTCGTCCTTCCATCTTTCCCTCCAGCACTGCATTACTTACTTCTGACTCCTGACTCAGCGTCTCACCAGCCCAGACACCAATATTGAGTGCTTTTTATCGTAGCCGCACTTTTTCCTCGTTTGAAACAATATAGCTCGACTGTTGCTATTGATTTTAGTGGATTGTGCTCTGGTAAGCACTCCTTCAAGCCCCTGCTGCTATATTAAGCAATCGTTTCCCACAATAGATGACACTCTTTCCCTGCTTCCCGCAGCAATTTGGTTGGCTCTAATGGGCCTGGCATTACTCAAACTCCACATTGATTGCACATGTGATGCCCACTAAAGTGTTATCACATTTGTGGTAGTTTTTGTAATTTTATAATTAATGGTTGAGTATTTGTTCAG
>NC_048407.1:11300748-11351455 GCF_013103735.1 Etheostoma cragini | reverse complement strand
CCTGTCTCACTTATTTCTCCTGTTTACAGAAAGAACATATAAGCTGTTTATGTGGTGCCAGTCAGTACCTGTAACACACAGTAGAGGATTTTAAAGGGAGAGGTCAATATGGCTGTCACAAAATGAGGCTGTTTTTAGACACATTGGGAATTATTCCTGTGGACTCATTCAGTCTGCCAGTTCAAGGTACTCGTGCCGTTAAATGATGTTCGAACATGCTGTGATGTAGACGTGAGGGCTGTGCAGGATGAAACTCAGAAGAACACTATGAAGTATCTTAGTCTCGAAATTAAACCTTGAAACAGTGATGTGCCTGGAATAATTCCACTGGCCCAGCATTTATTTGCATGTCTTTGGATCTAATGTGATAGCTACATTTCCCTGCCAGGCACCGAGGCCCTCTGAAGTATGTCTCTTTAAATCACTGCGGCCTTGGGAGTGCAACTGCAAATGATTTTAGACGCTGGGCTGTGTTTCACATCAGTTGTGGTGCATTGGATTCCCGTTACACTATCTACTATCTCCTTCCCATGTCCCACGTCAATAAATCAGTTTGCTCTTCAAGCAGCCCAGGGAACCTGTGGGAAGAATAACATGTTTTGTAGTCACAGATATTTAAATATACAAGGGTCTCATGTTGCTGCTGATTAGGCTACACATCACTGCCCAACGCACCCAAGACAGTGGAAAAAAACTGCTGCCGTTCGGGAACACTTAAGTCAAGTCAATTTTTTTTAGAGCACATTTAACACTAACCTAGGCTGAAAAAAGTACTGTACAAAGTTATATTATGTTATAAAAACATAGGAAGACAATCAAATTGTAGACACAATGAACATTATGGAAACAAATGTCCTTAAGCTAAATCATACGCCAAAAAATAAAAATGTGTTTGTCTTAAAAAATATTTGTGTTCCTAAACTAACTTAAAGATCTCGACAGTAGAGGAGGACCTAATGTTAATGGGAAGTTTATTCCAGAGTCTTGGGGCCATTACGGAGAAGGCATGATCACCATTTGTTTTCATCCAAGACTGTGGAATAGCTAAAAGGAACTGGTTAGATAATCTTAGGTTCCTG
This sequence comes from Etheostoma cragini, assembly GCF_013103735.1. NCBI lineage: Eukaryota > Metazoa > Chordata > Actinopteri > Perciformes > Percidae > Etheostoma > Etheostoma cragini. The sequence goes on along the minus strand of NC_048407.1, from coordinate 11,350,376 downwards.
GAGGAGTGATGTAGGGTAAGGAGATCAGCAAGATATAAAGTGGCAAATTAATTTAATGGCTTAAAAAAAGTAACATTACCTTAAAATTAATTCTATATTTGACCGGTAACCAGTGAAGAGAAGCCAATATCGGGGAGACATGATCCCTCCTTCTGGTACCTGTCAGCAGCTACATACTGGACAAGCTGCAGGCGTGATGAAGATGATTGGCAAATCCCAGAATACAAGGAATTGCAGTAGTCAATGCGAGACAAAATAAGAGCATCAATAACGCATAGACAGATTTTAGTTTAGCAATAGTCCTGAGATGAAAAAAACCGAATTCATGTCAAATTGTCAAATTTTAATGCTGTCAAAGATAAAACCTAGATTTCTGGCAATAGGGCACACACTTGCTAAAGTCCCAAAATATATCAAAAGTTTGTCAACTGAATTTGGGGGGCCAAAGAAAAGAAAGTGTTTAGCCATCGTGCACTTAATGTCTTCCAGGCAGTAAAAAAGGGACTTTAAAGAGTTGGTAACACCTGTTTTTAGAGGCAGGTACAGCTGTGTGCCATCAGCATAACAGTTATAAGATACAGTTTGTTATGTTTATGAAGAATGGAGAATGTACAAAGAGAAAAAAATTGGCCCTAAAAGCGAACCTTGAGGTACAACGCATGTAATCGCTGCCGAAGAGAAGGAAATATTTCCAATTTCAACAGAAAATGTTCTATTTTTTTTTTTTTAAATAAGAATTGAACCACTATAGAGCAACAGCCATCCTTACTCAATGCTCAAGACAATCCACAAACAAGATGGCATGATTAATAGTGTAAAATGCAGCACTAAGGTCCAGCAAGAGTAAAATAGCACAATTTCCTCTGTCATCAAACAGCAACAAATAATTTAGCACTTTAAGAAGTGCTGTTTCTGTGCTATGGTGTACTTTGAATCCAGACTGAAAAATAGCTCAGTTGGTAGAGCAGGCGCACACATATAGAGGTTTAATCCTTGATGCAGCGGCCGTTGGTTTGACTCCTTTGCTGCATGTGATTCCCACTCTCTCTCTCTCCCCTTTCATGTATTCATCTGTCCTGTGGAAATAAGGGCCTAAAATTACCAAAAAATAACAATCTTAAAAAAAATGGGTTTGACATAAACGATAATTTAGAAAAAGGCCTGAAAGTACTGTGGAATGAAGATATCAAGGATAACTAAATAAACGTAGCTTGACTTAATCGGTTGCACGTCTGCCGAGCCAGGATGAGCTGGTGAAGCTATGCCAAGCCAGATGTAGAAAGCTGGGATAAGTGCACGTTCAAGGCTTTCTCAAATAGACCACGGTATCGATCACACATTTACTGAGGATGTGAAGAATATATTATGCAGAATGGGAGATACGGTTGTTATGAAACCAAAGTAAGCTATAACACCTGATAATAAAAAAACATTAGGCCTACACATTAAGAAGTAACACAAACTACCCTTTATTAGAGAAGGACAAGTAACAAGAAAATGAAATTCTCTCTGACCAGTCTGCCATTAATATCAGCTGGGAATATCTCTGCATTGTCCTACTTAATCTCCGGAGCGTCCTTTATAAACCACGCTGCTCATCTCTACTTTTACAGAGAGAGTGGACACCGAAGCTGGCAGGCAGCAGCCGCAGGCAGCAGCCGCAGGCAGCGCCCACACACCAGGCAGCCGGATGGTGTTGCTAAGAACTTGCAATGTATAACTATTATCAGACCGGCCCTTACGGCACTACCAGTCCACGGGGAAAAGTCTAGACTCTCCCGATTGGCACTCAGCATCTGGGTGCCAGTGCAACTTTTTCTAACCATCTAAACAACTGCAATAACAGGATGTAAATCAAAGTAATGCATGTTAATTAAAATAAATCAGAACACATTCAGAAGACAACGGAACTGTTAAAGACGTTTATTTGGGATCAAAGTAGCTGCTGATTTAACACATGAGACTCCAGGATTAATCTTAGCCTGGCTGTTAGCCTGCTCTGGAGCAGAATAAAACCTCCTTGCATACTTGGCATACTTGGGTTTAATTTCATGTACTTTTGTGCAACCAAGTCAAAATAAATTCATCCAAGATAATTTGAATATCCTGGCTTAATCCCTTATCCAGGTTTTGTGCAACAAGCCCCATGGTGAGCTTTCAGTATCTCATAGGACACTTGCAGTTTATCTTTTTTCCATTTCCTCTCAGTCTCACTGTTAGGCCAAGGTTGTGCTTTGACTTTGGGTCGCTTCAGTTTAAAAGGGGCAATAATATCAAGAACATCTGTGACAGTGGAATTAAACCTAGTAACTAAGGCTATCTCTGTAGTGCTAGCAGAAGGACAAGCTTTCAAAGCTTCAGAAAATTGCCCAGCAGTGGACGGGTGCTCGGTGGTGAAGACATTTAGCATGTGACTCAGACATGATCTAATTGCTGCACACCACAGACAGGAGAGGTGTGTGTGTGTGTGTGTGTGTGTGTGAAAGTGTGTTTGTGAAAGTGTGTGTGTCTGTGTGAAAGTATGTGTGTTTTTCTTTCACAGATCATTGTGTGAAATTCAGAAATTAAAGAATTTCACACTGTGCAGCAACTGTGTATTTGTGTGCAAAGTGATCAGTAGCCAGTGAGTGTAATTTTATTTGACTAAACATTTGATTTACCGTTTACCATATATCTGAGAAGCAGGAACCACAGATTGTTTGGTGTTTTACATTTGAAAAATGGCTAAATAATTAATTATCCTATGCTGATTTATTAATGCAGATAATTTGTTTGTTGATAAAGGGTTTGTGTGTGCAACAGTCCCAAACCAAAATATATTAGGTGTAATATAACACAAGACCTTTTCACACTTGAGAACCTAGAATGACTGCATTTTGTTTTTGGCATTTTTACTGTAGGAAACATATTGTTATAAAAATAGCTGGCACTTAAAGGTGCCCTGCCACACAAAAAAGTTTTTACTTGCATTTTTGAAACATGATAGGTCCTATGTGTTTGTGTTGTGAGTTTATGGTAGAACTCCAGACATTACCACAAAGTAATGAAATACATGTGGCAGGGTACCTTTAATATCTGTTGATTGACTGTTGGATTAATCATTTAATCATCTAATGTACTCGATTAATATCTTTTAACTGAAATACCAGCTGCTTCTGGGCTAATTGTGCTGTTCTAGCTAGTGTCCTCCATTTGTATTTGTTGGTTTAGTTTGCTGAAAGGTCAATAGGTCAGGTTGATAGTGAACTTTAAAGATGCCCTCTGCTGGGCAGGGATGGGAATGACGGCGTTATAAATGACGGAGTAACTTTTTATAGTAACCAGTAATCTAATTGATTACTCTTTCTATCTTAATAATGGTGTTACCGGTTTTGCCGAAAAATGCGGCGCGTTACTATAATTGAAGCTGTTTTCTTCATCAGACCGACTAGATCTCTGAGACAAGAGGCAAAGACTTCTTTTCTTTCTTGGTTAGTGGACCGTGCACGAGACAAGCGCATAAATGCTGACAATTTGCTGAGGTTGAGTAAATGTTCATGGTAAGCCAATCAGAGGTAGAGTTGGGCGGGTGTTTGAAAGCACGGACACATAACGAACAACACAAGCGAGTCAGTCAACGAGAGACAGGCGTGAAATCAAGGGGGGGGGATAACTTTTCCTACTAAATATTTCCCACCTAAAGGTCAGAAAACATGGGGGGGAGACACTTTGTTTCTCTCACTATGACTCTAGAGTTGCTACTCCCTCCAAATCTAATCGCTGTCACTCTCTCACTTCTTTCGCTCTATCACACACACACACACACACACACACGCCAGCTCGACGCACACACCAGTGCAAAGAGTGTAAGCATCAGGCCACTTAGGTTATTTGCACTACAAAGAGTGTATATATTATTATTTTTTGCCCAGTTGCGGCCTGAAGGGCAATAAATATCAAAAGTTCCAAAACATCTAGTATTTGTATCAATCCACTAGACATAATATCTACGTGCATGGCATTTGATTAGAGGTTAGTCTCACTTTGTCCCATAGCAACATTAAAACAGTTTAAAATGTGTGTACATTGTTTCTGTTAATAATGAGTTGTATTAAGTGTCCATTTCATTATAATATTCAGATTTATTATGAATAATTGAACATGCACATGTCTTTTAAGTTCTATTAAAGTGGGGTGGAGGTGGGGTCACATTTGAGCATTTGAAATTTTACTTTTGCATTAGTTACTTTCTAAAGTAACTTCTTACTTTTGTAATTTGTAACTGCGTATATAATTTAGTTACTTTTTGGAGGAAGTAACTAACTAATTACTTTTTAAAAGTAACTTGCCCAACACTGCTGCTCGGCCACAAGGCAAACCTCTTCAGTCTGTAAATTTAGAATCTGAAAAGGTCATTTCAGTTTTTTACCGTTAAAATGAAGCTTCAATCCCAAATAAAAAGGTAAATTTTCTCTTAAGAGTTTTGAGCTTGAACATGTTTTTACTTATCTCTGTAGCACTAAAAGCTAGTATTTGTGAAGGTTAGATGCACAGTCAACAGTATCCTGATGCATTCAAGGTAAACGGAAGACTACTGACGTTGGGCTGGGGGTTGGTGTTGTGGATATTACAGTTAATGCTACGTGGCGTTCATCCATGTAAAAGGCGTCGGCGGCCCACCCAGCTGTCTGTCAACATCTCTGAGGGGACAACTGTAAGATTAAGAGCCCTGACTTAATGTCAGTAGATAACAATCTGCCTCCTGGCCTCAATTATATTGCCTCTCGTCCTCCAACCTCCCCCTGGTGTGGAGAGGAGTATTAGCTGTGAGCCTCATCATGTATTCAGAGTTGTAATGGCTTCTCTGCGCCTGCACTGCATAGATTAGCACCAAAGGCCGAAGGGAAGCTACATGTTGGCACAGGCTTTATGAACATTGCCATGATGGATGTCGGGGCCCGAGTGTCATTAGTGCTGTTGTGCTGTGAATTCAGCAATAGATTGCCAGAAAATCCTCTCAGCATGGCTTGATATCCTGTTAGTGTAGCCATGGCAGGGGACATGTGCACATGTGCAGTAAAGACTAATTTGCTAATGTGTGTATTAGTGTGAGTTACCACTTTTAGGTATTTATTTTAGCTGTTCCTGTCATTTTACAAACATCTATCTTGGGTGTAATATATGCTGCTGACGTGAGCATGTGGAGTGATCTCATTCGATGCGTATTAGTACCACACACACACACACACACACACACACACACACACACACACCCCTTTTCCATATATTGCTCTTACTCCCCTTCTCTTTCACACACATGGCCAGTCCCTCTGGGCCCACCTCTGCTAGCCAAGGTTTATTATCTATTTGACAGAAGGGCTGTCGGAAGGCATTTGAACACCCCATAAATTGCCATGCAGGCTGCAGCGTGATGCCTACCAGTTTCAAACCCCCGGCAGCCGGGCATATTACCTCAGTGCCAGCCCATCACACTACCATTTGCCGATCCAAGTTGAAACAGTGCAGTGCAATTAACGGTTTAGATAATTTACATAGTGGCAGAGCTCATTTTCATAATGTTTCCTTTATCTGAGGAAAAAATTAACCCAGGAATATATTTACATACCAGCCGCCAATGGTAACAGCTTGCTAATTGCCTGTTAGATGATTAATAAGCTTACAGCAGATGCTAATGAATCAAGCACTCATTGTTTCAAAGGTGCTCATGTGGCATGGCTTGTGTTTTTTTTGCAGCTTAATTACAGCCATAATTATGTACTTGTTGCATCTACTTTGAAGCAAATACAATCAAATAATGGAAACGATATATATACATCTGAGTGGATGCATGGCTAATTGTTGTGGAGTGTCACTTGTTTGATTTATGAACCGAAGACACATTCCCTGCTATTAATGTAATTGACGATGCTTTTTGAAGACCTGGAATATTAACGCAGATTAACACAGATTCCTGTATAAAACAGAGCAAAAACTTCTTAATAAGTAGGTGTCACTAATAATTGGTCCTTTGACCTTCTGTATCACCCTCATTAAATTATCTTATATATATATATATATATATATATATATATGTATATTTTATTGTCCCTGCAGAAAAGGTGTTGGAACCACTGCCATAGACAATCCCACTGGCTTTGGTTGTATCGTGACTTTTTTGCAGCGTCACCCTCAGGTGGACATTTGTGGTTTAAAGTGAAATGTTTCATCAACTATTTGATTACCTCTTGATTTGTAATGACTTAAGAGATTCCCCGACATTTTCTCTAGTGCAGTCACCAGGTAAAAACTTTTAGTCCAATTCTTTGGTTTAGGAAGAAATACTACCTGCAAACCTCATGGGATTCCTGTCAGCCTTAGCTGTACTTCGTGTTTAGCGCTAATTAGCAAATACTTGCATGCTAACATGCTAATCTGGTACCATTGGACCTGGTTTGCATTAGCATGTCAGCATATTGGTGCCTATTGGTGCATATTAGCATGCTTGCAACACTTTTTATAATTTTACAACTTGGTATTCTATCGCATTACAGTAAATAGTTGTGTCCACTAGAAGCTAATCACCAATTTCTTTTGCTGTCTAATTTAATTTTGGAGCATATCATGCTCCATTCAGAAGAGGTCATTTAGCCTTAATCATATCGCAAATGATAAGATGCGTTCCATTTTATCATGCTTGCTTCTGGTTTGCTGCATGCAAAATATGTATGTCTCCAGAGAAACATTCAAACATGACACCCACCTAGATTTGTGCGTGCGTTCAATCGTATCTATTCTTTGGTACAGTATTATCATACCCATTCCTAACAGACAGATACGCTTTGGTTTATGGAATAAAGGCTGACTCACCAGTTGTGATGCAGAACCGAATAAATCCCTTTTCAAATCCGCTGTTTGGAATTGGTTATTATTTCAAATATCCCTTGTGCAGTTTTAAAGTCTTGAGCTTTAGAAATGCTTCCATTACACACACACACACACACACACACACACACACACACACACACACACACACACACACACCCCTAAACAATGTCTTTGCCATTTTACAGTGAAGCATGTTCAGTGCCAATGTTACACATTACGAAAGAAAATATTTCCCTAATCCTCATCTCCTTCCTTCCAGGCTTTAATAAATGGCTGTGATTTAATTGTACTACAGCACACTGCTCTCAGTGCAGCGAGTGATTAGCACAACTGTCTTCTAAAGCCCTGTGCTGCTGTTTATTTAATTGTCCCTATGATGCTGAGGCTATGCTCTATTTATTTTGCTGCTTAACTAAAACAAAAGGCAGGGTTCAACTTTAGTGGAGGCTCATGCAATATTGAGCAAAGTGGAAGACTGCACTGCACTCTAGAGATGTGTCTCCTAAACACGGTGCACAAAGTGTGTATTGTATCGCAAATGTGTGAGTGTTCAGTCAGGTTCGTTCAGTGTTTGTGCCAAGCCTGCGAATAACACAACTTTCAGTCTATGAATAATTTTCTGTGTTTATGCTTTCTTTGCCCCCTGAGTTGCTCTTTTTCCCTTCTGGCTTTCTTCCATTTCTAATGCAGATTTCTCTCCATCTTTTCACATTTGTCTCCCTTTTACCTCGATGACTCGTAATCATTACTGAAACATTTAAATATTTTTTTCTCCAAAAATAAGCTTTGCATTGCCATAACAACATTCTTGGGTTGGTCATATGCAAGAAACATCCATTGGATGCCCTGGGACAAAGGTTATAATAGTTAACAAAAACAAACCAAATAACAAAACCAGGAGGGAAAAAACATGGTTTTTAACTGAAATAAAAACAAAAACGAGGCATTACAAAAAACAAAAAAAACTAAAACTTCTCTCAATCAGTCAGTCTTGAAGAAGAACATGAATTCTGAATGAAGTTTGGCAGTTCATTTTAGGTTCCAACCTAATGAGAAGGGAGAGGTGTTTCAGTAACGATGTAGGCACAAGCCAACAGTTTGGTGACGCCATCTGAGCCAAATGTCTTAATGATGCCATGATGCCAACCTGTGCCTTCTGCCTCGGGTGTGACTCTGCCATGCCAGTTGATGACACGTTGCAGTCCCTTGAATCCCTGTACTGTAGGACTTCTCCTGTGCAAGCTTGCATAAGCTCCTCAGTGAGGCCACTAAATGGTAGCTGCAGTATGATACTTGTCCCATCTAATGCTGCGCTGGTTAGGGTTCGTGGAAGTCCCAGCCACTTTCAAAGAAAGCCACTGATCTTCCTTTCACTCCTGTTGGAATAGTTATCATTTGTGCAGTAAAGGAAAATAACATGTTGTACGGTAACCTCTGAACTTTGTAGCCTCTGAATGTCACCTAGTAATGCCACGTACATGCTGATTTTGTTGATAAAAGATAGACTTATCCAGGGCTGTGACGATATGCAAAATAAAACCGAAATCGCAAAACTCTGCTCCATGAACCTGTTTCACAGAGTGAGAAGGCCGAATCGCAACACACCCCTTACAACTCTCAGAGTTATCCTTCCGGTCCAGATCCAATGCCACCACATCTTTAAATTACTATTAGTATTAGTCCTTTTGGTGCCTTGTCCCTGTTTTGTCTGGTAAAATTTGCTAACTGTAAAGATGGCTAAAAGCAAAAGGGGGGGGCGACCTGATGCTAACGGAAGTGTAATGTTACGAATGCTCGCTGTTCTGACTCTGGTGTCTGGGTCTGTTTCCCGACAGTTCCGTCCTAACTTCCATTAGCGTCCCACCAGAGTTAAGTGCTGACCGGGATGGTTGCTAGCTGCCTGCAGGCTGACTGTGGATGCGGGGCTGTATTGATAGTGGATGGCTGCTAGCTGGCTGGGGGGATGACTGCGGATGTGTCCCCGGACCAGGGCTGTAATAATAGCTTGTTTATAACTTAATCATATGACCTTGTTGCCCTATTGGATCTGTTTTTAGTGAGTTGCCAAGGTCCAAGATCTCATTTAGGAAAGTACCCTGTTATCATAACAAATAGAAGCAACGGGCAAAGCTACAAACGTACAACCCAAGTTGAAATAAACCAAAGTTTTCCATTACATTGATCAAATAAAAATGAGGCCTTTCAGCTATAATTGTAGCCACACAGGAAGCTTCTTCCACCTGTTGATCTCATGCGGAGAGTAAGGGAGGGGGTTGAGAAGAGGTTTTGAGTAGCAGAATAGCACGTTCCCTAAACATCCCACTGCTGCACAGGGCTGGCTAAATTCTGCTCTCACCAATCAATTAGATTTATGTTTTGATTTCATCCCAAACTCTGAGATCAGTATGGCTGAATCGATCACTGCTTTAAAAAAAATTTGGGTATTCATTTGTGCTGTATTCTTATATTTTATTGTATTTTGTCTTGATGTGCAGCACTTTGTAATATTGTTTAGAAAAGTGCTATATAAATAAAGTTTATTATTTATTAGTGCTTTCTTAACTTGGTCTACATTAAATGGACAAATCCAATTTGCGTCAGAGGAACCCCCCTTTAGATTGTCAAGAAACAATCACTAAATGTAATATAACCTAACATGGTGTTTTTTTAATATTTTTATAAACCCTCTCCAGATGACGCATGTTTTATCTGAGGCTGTCAGGAAATTGATAATTGGCTCAAGATGTTGGTAATTTTGGAAGTAACACTGAATGGCTTTATTGTTACCAGAGGTACCCACAGTTGAACTTACCACATGTCTGACGACAGTTCCATGCGTTGACAGGCACCTTCACCTTTTGATTCTTACAGATTATTTATCAAAGAAACTATAAATGGCAGATTGCATTGGTGCAGTTGGTGGATAACCTGAAAAAAAGAATATAATTGAATATAATTGTAATAATAGAAGACACTTGTCTATTTTGGCTAAGATTTTATTTTAAGGTTTAAGAAAATCCTGGCATGCTCAGTTTGGACAAAACCTACCTTCCAGGGTCATATTAGTGTTTTAGTGGATAAACAAAGAAAGAATCTACCTCCGACAAAATCTTTCTCTTCATCCCTTTTAATGATTTGAGTGATCTACTTTGTGAAGATTTAACTGGTTCTTGTCCCTAGTCAGCTGCCTATTACCCACTTCAAGCCAGTGAATCTGCTCTTTTCCAGTTGTGAGAGAGGACAGGCTGTGCATACATAATATTAATCCCCTATTTCTGTCACCAGGGCAGCATGAACTTGCCTTTCATTGATCTTGTAAAACTTGTAAAAATCTGACATTAAATCTTTTCCTCCCTGTGCAAAGTGCAATGAAGGGAAAACCTGGGTGAGTCTTTTTCAAGGACTGCTTGATAGTAAACAACATAAAATATAGCCGCAAGTAGCGATTCACTGGTTCAAACCTTTTTTCTCAACATAGACTTCAAAGTAATTTCGTCGTTATAAAACATATCTTGCAAGCTATGTCATGATTGGACAAACAGTGGACTTTATTTAAAATGACTACAACTGATTTGTACTGAAACATTAATTTTCAATTCAGTTTGAAATGTAGCTCAGTCCAGGGGCCTGTTGCACAAAACCAGGATAAGGGATTAAGCTGGGATATTCAAGTCATCCTGGATGAATTTAGCTTTGACTTGGTTGCATGGACGCAGGTTGAATTAAACCCAGCCAAGTATCCATGGAGATTTATTCTTTGCGGCTCCAGAGCAGGCTAACGGCCAGTCTAAAATTAATCCTGGAGTCTCATGTGTTAAATCAGCTGCCGCTCAGATCCCAACTAATCGTGTTTAACAATTATTCTGTTGTCTTCTGAACGTGTTCTGCTTTATTCTTATTAACATGCATTACTTGTCATTGTTGTTGTCACAAGTTTGATTTAAACCCTACTGGGCCTATTGCGTTTCGAGGCTGCGAGGACCGGTCTGATAATAGTGATACACTCCTAGTGACACATCCGGCCGCCTGGTGTGCGGACGCTGCCTGCGGCTGCTGCCTGCGGCTGCTGCCTGCGGCTGCTGCCTACCGGCTTCAGTGTCCACTCTCTCTGGAAAAGTAGAGATGAACAGCGTGGCGTCCGTGGTCTATGCAGCTTCAGGTTTATAAGAGACATGCTCTGGAGATTAAGTGGGACAGTGCAGCAATATTCCCAGATGACATTAATGGCAGACTGGTTAGAGACAATACGTTAATAATTTCATTTTCTTGTTGCTTGTCCTTCTCTAATAAAGGATAATTTGTGTTACTTTTTAATATGTAGGCCTAATGTTTTGTATTAGGTATTATAGCTTACTTTGGTTTCATAACCTTCTCAATTAGTCTCACGTCACTGGACCAATACCATGGCCTACATACGTAGATAGTGTAGTGTACATTCATCACACCGGTAAAACCACAATGCTTCTCAATCTTAATCTCACTTGTCAGCTTGGAGCTTGGGAGAAGAAAGAAAAACACTATAAATAATACATTGTTTTACACGCATGTGTACAGTGTGTATTGAAGTCACTTCCTTCTTTTACTAGTTTTTGTCCCTTTCTGTTTGTTCTGTATGAACATTAATTGTAGAAAGATATTCAGAATTAGACAAAGTTTATAGAGATTTGTGCATATGGTTGTAAAACATGTTCTCACGTTGTAAATACGTGTTTGAAATAAAGCCTAGAGTCCTTAGGGTACATTTCTCAAGGAACATTAATTCCCTCTGCTCACATTTAAGGCAAAGTAGGCTAAACAATAATCAATTTTGAAACTAAATAAACTTTACAGTAAAAACAGCACATTTATCACATATGACTAGTAGGCTAAGTAGATATTTTTAAATCCTTACACATTCAGTCGGTCCGCTTTAGTCTGTTGGGCTTTTTCTCTCCGTTTGGTAACAACAGCTGTATTTCCATTTTTGCATATTATATGCTTCACCTCCTCGTTACTTTCCATTAGAAGCTGCTGCCAGCGGGTGATATATATGCCGCATGCGTCTTCTACATTTCTGAATCAGTAAATGTGTGATTGATACCGTGGTCTATTTAAGAAAGCCGTGAATGTGCACTTATCCCAGCTATCTACACCTGGCTTGACAGAAGTTCATCTTTTCATCCTTGCTTGGAAAATGTGCAATCGTTTAAGCCGTGATGAGCGGATCACACTAAGTCAAGCTACGCCTTTTTAGTTATCCTGGATATCTTCATTCTACTTTTGCGCAACGGGCCCCAGCTCAAGGCAATTTGAGAAAAGTAGATGACCAACCCTAAAACAATTGCTAACAAAGCCGCAAGCTGCGATTTCAAGCTCAAACCGTAATTTGTGTAATTCCACGGCCAGTTATTGTGCATTTAAAGAGGCCACCTGTGGTCACTTTCCATGAGTCTTGCAGTGTATGGGTCATTATGTAGACATCTCCTGGAAGTTTTGTGTTGATTGGACAAACATAGTCACTTATAGCCTTATTTGCGTCATATCACATGCAGTTTGCCAGCTGTCCAACTGAAGGAGTCTTTCCGGGATAGCATATCCCGGAAAGACTCCTTCTTCAGTTAATCCAGAGGCAGTTGCAAGGTACCGAAGAGCCCAAAGGGCCGCAGCCTCTGCCATGAAAGAGGCAAATCAGCAGGTGAGGGAGAAGTTTGGAGAAAACATGGAGAGAACTTTTGGTCGGCCCCAAGGTGCTTCTGGAAAACCGTTCGCCACCTCAGGAGGCGGAAGCGGGGAACCATCCAAGCTGTGTACAGTAAGGATGGGACGCTGTTGACCTCCACTGAGGAGGTAATAGTAGGATGGAAGGAGCACTATGAGGATCTCCTAAATCCAGCTAAGATGCCCTCTATGTTAGAGGCAGAGCAGGAGGATGATGGGGATTGTTGTCAATTTCCCTGGTGGAAGTCGCCTGGGTAGTTAAACCACTCCACAGCAGCAAAGCCCCAGGGATTGATGAGATCCGTCAAGAAATGCTGAAAGCTCTGGATGTGGAGGGGCTGTCTTGTTTGACACACCTCTTCAACATTGCCTGGAGGTCTCGGACGGTGCCTAGGGAGTAGCATACCAGGGTGTTGGTTCCCCTCTTCAAAAAGGGGGACTAGAGGGTTTTTGCCAATCACAGGGGTATCACACTTATCAGCCTCCCTGGTAAAGTCTACGCCATGGCCGATAGCCGATGGGTTTGGCCGATAGTCGAACATCGGGTTGAAGAGGGACAATGCAGATTCCGTCCTGGTCATGGAACAATGGATAAGATCTTCACTCTCGCAAAAGGATCTTGGAGGGAGCCTGGGAGTATGCCCAACTGCTCCACATGTGTTTTGAGGATCTGGATGAGGCGCATTACCGGGTCCCACTGGAAATACTGTGGGAAGTGCTGTGGGAGTATAGGATGAGGGGGTCCATTCTCAGGGCCATCCTATCTCTATAGGACCAAAGTGAGAGCTGGGTCATCAGGCAGACCTGCACTTTGTCACCAATCCTGTAGTGTCCTGTAGTATTTATGGACAGGAAATCGAGGCATGGTCAGGGTGGGGAGGGGTTGTTGTTCGGTAGGCTGGGGATCTCATTGATGCTTTTTGCAGATGATGTGGTTCTGATGGCATTGGCCTGTGACCTTCAGCACTCGCTGGAACGGTTTGCAATGGAATTTAAAGGGGCTGGGATGAGGATCAGTACCACTAAATCTGAGGCCATGGCTCTCAGCCGGAAACTGATTGAGTGCTTTCTTCAGGTAGGGAATGAGTCTTTACCCCAAGTGAAGGAGTTTAAATACCTTGTGGTATCTTGTTCGCAAGTGAGGGGACAATGGAGCGGGAGATTGGTTGGAGAATTGGCGCGGCGGCTGCGGTATTGCATTCAATTCATGGCACTGTTGTGACAAAAAGAGAGATGAGCGAGAAGGCAAAGCTCTCATTCTACCGGTCAAGAACCACATCCAGGGTACAAGCGGCTGAAATGGGTTTCATTAGGAAGGTGGCTGGCCCTCAATGATAGGGTGAGAAGCACAGTGATTCGAGAGGAGCTTGGAGTAGAGCCCCTCCTCCTTCGCGTTGAAAGAAGCCAGTTGAGGTTGTTTAGGCATTTTGTGAGGATGCCTCCTGGACGCCTCCCTAGGGAGGTGTTCCAGGTGCGTCCAGCTGGGAGGAGGCCTCGGGGAAGACTCAGGACTAGGTGGAGAGATTATATCTCCAACCTGGCCAGGGAACGCCTCGGGATCCCCCAGTCAAGCGGATGAAGATGGATGGATACTGGACACCTGCAGTGTGTTTACATTTATAGCGCCTCTTGGTGTTAAATTTAATGAAACTTTCAGGGCCTGGTTCAGGTGAGGACATATGCTGAGAGATTTGTTATGGTTGGACAATAAATATGTGATTTATAGTAAAATATGTTTGATGCCACTCACCTATCTTATGCTTGTAGCGCCCCTCTTTTGGTATATGTATATAAATCTGTCTGGGTATGTCTGGGGCACTGATCCAAACATACCCTGTGAGTTTTGTGATGATTGGCCTCACGGTTGCTGATTTGTGTTAATTTGCATTTTCATTTGCATTTTGCATTATACAACTTGTAATAAGCTTGTTCTATGGATGATTCACTTAAAATGTGATGGAAATTGGAGCTACGGTGTAGGAGGAAATCTCAAAAATGTGTTTATAAAAATTCAAAATTACGTAATATTTTTTAGGCGGACCTTAATAATTCTTGAAGCTTTTTGTGGAGCACATTAAGCTGCACCTGTGTGAGAAATTTCAAGTCCATCGGACTTACAGTCTGGGGGCATGGCCTTTCAAATTTTGCATTTTGAAGCCTTAATTACAGCGCCACCATGTGGTCAATTTGGTTCATATTTTTATAGAAGCACATGCACACCATTTCCAGTGATTTCCCCAAGTTTTATGTTTCTAGCTATGTATCTCATGGGAATTTGAGTCGGTGTGGCTGACAACAAATAATAACTAAAACACACAAACATCGAAGTGTTCTACCGTTTGCTGTTTGAACCCTAAATATAATAGACAAAAATAGACATACTGTGATTATCTACCCAAAATATACTCACACAATATACAAGGCATACTAGTGATGCATACTGCAGTAGTATGTAAGCTGTGAATGCTGGCAGGGGGCCTGGGGAGCCTCATTTCAGCTTATTTATTTCCCAAAAATTGGCCAGAGTCTCGCTCATAAAATATTAATATCAACAAATCTTTAAGGGATGTGTAAGAATATATTGTAGAGGGACCAATTAGGCAGAGTGCCTGAAGATTTTTAACAGTTTATTCCGTTCAGTGGAAATCTGCACCGAGGTTTACATTTGCGTACAGGTTCAAAAAACAGAAAATTGTGGCTTGTGGATCAACACATTTTACTAAGAAGTGCTCTCTATCTGAAATGTAAATTCCTTATTCAATTTAATCTTAAAAGCTTCGCATATAAGATTAACATACACACATTCACACTGATCTGATCTTAAGACGCATATCCTCGACTTTATGAGCACATACTGCATTTGTCTGTGTGTGCTTTTAACTTTTGCATTTTTCATCTATTTATCAAGCAACTACTTATTCATCTGCTCTCTTTTCTCCATTAAAGTGAACTGAGCAGTTATTTGAAAAAACAAAAACAAGAACCAATTCGGCCTATGGTTTAACTGAGCTGAGTTTTATTTGGTATTCCTGTCACAATCATCACCTGATAAATAATGTTCTTTTGATGTTTTTTAACTAAATGCTAAATTCAAAATTCCAAACAAAATGTTACACAACAAACTTGTTCAAGGTAATTGCCTACTTATGGTCATTATGTACTGTGTATTATTGGACATTTAATTCACCCAGCGGAGGTGGCTTGTGTTTTGATTAGTCTTTGTGTGTATCCTGGCCTGACAACCACCTCTGGTATTCTGCTTAAGTCTTTGACAAGGTCAAGTAAATCGCAGCAACGAAGACCACCAGAGACTGTCAGCTAAATCCCCTTTCCAGAGATGTCCCAAACAAAGCTTGAACACCTGTTTTTCTTTCAGAGAAAGATGCTTAGTGTTTGTACTCACACTGATCACACTGGTCTTTCTTTTATTATTTGCAGTGGTGTTGCTTGATTGATCACAGTCCAAGTGCTGATTACACCTCTGCTCGGGTTGAAGTAAGGTGCATTCACTAATATATAACAAGTATTTAAACATGCAGCTAATAACCTTATTTATGGGTTTTCTTCATTTTATTTGCCCCAATAAGCCAGCATTCTCAAAACTAGAACCCTGCAACAAGGAGACTTAAATGGATGACAGCAATTAGTCATATTATTCACACGTGTTTTCATGCTTTGCCATGTCTATGTATTGGATTTGTAAAGGGTCCATAAAGCGACGGTTACACCACAAAGTGACATTTGCTGGTGCATGTTAACTAGGTGGGGCCAGAAGCTTGGGGACATAGGGATGGGCGAAGTGGTGAGATGCTGTAGCTGGCAAGCTCATAGTCAAAGGTAGTTGTATTTCTAACCATGCAAGCAATTTCATTTGATAAAATGTGTTGCGGTCAGATGGGTTGTTAACTAACATCCAACTTAATAACAACTTCTAGGTAGTGCTGTCACCTAAAAGTCAGTGAGTTGAATCATCTGTCGGGGACCTCTCAACCGACTTAAAATACTCCAAGTCGAGCCCTCGGATTTTTTACTTTTTTCATGTTCTTGCAGGGCGAGCGCTGAACAACGTTTTGCACAAGTGGTCTATAGATAATGATGACATGGCAAAAAAGTCGTACCAATAAAACATGGTGAACAAGACAAGGTCAGTGTTTAAGGACGGGTCAGGTGTGTTGCCAGCATGGCGCAGACCCCTGACGCACTTTGGACCACGTCCACGTCCGTGTAAAGAGACAAGGTCCGAGCGCAGGGTGCTGTATAACTCGCAGACAGCGCATCGAGCCAGCTTTACCCCGAGACCTAATGCCTTTTGGGGCGCACTGCCACGTAGGAAATGTGGGGAGAGGATCCTCCAAAGCCAAGGTTGCTCTCCCTGATCCCGCCAAGTTGAATCCCCCAGGCATACTGTTGCGGCTGCATTTGACCTCCATGTTAATTGGAGATTGTTCCGATGCCGAAACCAGTATCGATATCACTTCTGATACTGCCTAAAATGCTGGTATCAGGAAGTACTGGAGTTTTTGCACCGATCCAATATCATATACTACATTTTCATGTAGTATTTTTATATTTATGTTCTTTTTCGGTTATAACTAACAAACTGGATATTAAAAAGTTTTGTGGAATTAATTGTTTGTGTTTAACCTGAGACAGACCAACAACATAGATAGAAATCATATCACATACATACAGGGATAGTAGTGTACAGCTGTTAAAAGATAATAAAACATGAAACACACTGGTATCGGATCAGTACTCCGTATTAAGCGATACACAAGGTCAGGTATCAGAATCAGTATCAAGAAGCAAAAGTGGTATCGGACCATCTCTAATTTTAATGTGGTCAAAATCATGACTTCAACTCGTGGCAATAGATTTTCTGATACCTGATGCCAAATAGGGTAAATGGCCATACAATACAGCCTTATTTCCAGGAAACATGGAATTAGCTCCCCAAAGTTTAATTTCCTACATTGCAAACTAATTTTCTTTTATCTAATTGAAAAAGAAACAAGCATCAAATCCTTTGACTCAACTAAATGTAATAATTGAAATTGGGTTATGTTTATCTGTTACTAAACCATCCATAACGATAACATTTTAAGGAGAACACTTGGGAGCATGGGTGGCTGTATTAGGTAATTGTTCTTAAATAGCCGTTCCAAAGTTTGGGTACTTTGTAGACAAAGGGCTGTTGAAGTTACCAGAAGGTTTACTATAAGAAAACTACAACTTTGACAGAACAGCTCTTTTTAATGTCCATTTTCTACACCCAATTTCCATGTTTGCATAAAGAAACATTTAACATGAATTTACCTACTAATCGCAAACATCTGCTATTGGAGTATGTTAAGTGATACTACATGGCTAAATCTGTACAAAACTAGTTTGCTGACTATTTTGTCAGCTCAATAAAACACACTCATCTTAAAAGCCATAACATCGTCGGCTGTGCGTTTGGCCATGTCTTCAGTCACAGTGATTTGTCTCCCTCAATCCTAATTGCTTAACAGGAGGAGTCAATCTCAGGGTTAATTCTCCACTGGCACCTCATCGTGATTATAGATAGTGGTTTTGGAACATTGCTAATTCATTTTCTTTCTCGTACCCGATGAATGCTTGGTCCATAGGAAGCTAATGGGAGAGTTGTGTGTGCTCTCAACAACTACTGGTTTGTATTTCCATGGGACTAGAAAATGAATACTAATGACTTTGAATTTACACTGACTTTTCCTCTAGCTCTACAAGCAAGTTTTAACTTTTCCAGCAAAATATCTCTAAAGCTATTATATGCCTTCATGACTCCTAGATGATGTATCCTACCAACTTTAAGGTTAGCACTTGTGGTTGTGGATGGATTGCCATAACCTTTGTCACAGACACATTCATGTCCCCCTCAGGATGAATTACTATAACTTTGGTCATCAGCTGACTTCCTCTAGCACCATCATTGGGCCAAATTTGTTCAAATGCTTTGGTTTATCACCAAATGCCTAAAGAACTAATGACATTCCCATCACTTTGTGTTTAGCACTAATTAGCAAATGTTAGAATGCATACATGCTACACTAATATTGTAAACATTATACTTTTGCATTGCACCACTGTACTAAAAGTTGAGGTTTATGGTGGAAAGTGGATGATTTTATGTTGTGCTTAAGAGCATAACTATCATTAGAAAGTAAATGTGATATTATCAAATCAAAGGTTGATTGCCAGGAGTAGTCATGATGTTTGGTCTTCCATGGTGCAATCTATTACTGTTATTCTTGGGACGTTTGATAGTTAAGTATCCAGTGGGGATGAACTGATATCACCAAGGTTAGCCTGCCAAGTGGAAAACAAACCCTCTCTGCAGACTCATATTGTGACCCTGACTCTCCTGACCTCCACATCTGTGACAGCCGTGTGTGTGTGTGTGTGTGTGTGTGTAAGCTATTTGTCTTGCAGTTCAAGTGAACAGCTTCAGTTATGTAGAGTTGAAGCCATGTTTTTATTAACTTTTTGCCACTGGCAGCCTTATTGGAGGGATACTCCATCGATTAGCATTAGTCTTTGTATCAGTAGAAACCCGGTAGTATTTTCAAATATTCGTGGTTCCCTCCCTCATGTCCGCCTGAGATGAGAGTTGTCTGTATTGTGGGTCTGGAAAAAAAACTCAAAGGACTCAAAAATTGCCGTTGCGTCTGTAAACGGTAGGTGGGGCTTAGGAGTGGACTCTTTGAACAGCTAAGCAATTGCATTCTGGGATTTGGTGTCTTTCATCCACATGAGCAAAAACACATTTTCTGCTTTTTCTCGGCCTAGAAGGCACCTATTTTGAGAAAAAATGAAATAAAATTCTACAACATACATGACCCAATTTAAAGATGCACTCATCTTTCCAATGGTGAAATATCCCTTTAATGAGTTCTCTCCTGCTGTCACATTTTACTTCGAACATTTTGGTTTAAACAAACTATTCTGTTCTTCCCTGTTCTCCATTTTGAATGATGTTAAATCTTGGCAAGTCATGGTATTTCAGATTCTTACATCTCTGTAATTATTTATACCAATTTATGAAGTCCACAACTTTCTGCAATGTGGACTCCGCCTAACTCGTTACAGACTTCAGACATGCACGCCCTTTGCTTTGCCTCATCAATTCAGACATCTCATAGATTTTACTGGACACAGTGCAATCATCTGTAAACTACTGTTCAATTGACTACAAATTTGGAAACTTCCAACACTTGAGGCCCGTTGAGTCGTAAACACTGTCATGTCATTTAAGGAATTGGTGCACTTACCCAGATGTCAGATGTGCACACTGTCTCCATTACGCAGCAGAGGGGGGAACAATTATGTCAGCCATCCAGCAGAGGACACAAGCTGCAGCTATAAACCCATTACTTTGATTTGTATGTCTATGGGGAGAGGGAGTGGAGAGGATAGGAGAGGTAAAGGAGCAGGTTACATTATGTGCCTATCAGAGAGTCAAAGTGGCATGTGCCAACTTCTTGCTCCCTTGCAAATGTGAGTGAGTGTGTTTGTTGATGCATTTGGCTTTCCTCCAGGCCCTTTTGCCCTTGGCTGATGACAAACCAGAAAGGTGGGTGGGTAATAGCTTTCCAGCACCTGCTTATTCATCCAGAATCCTTCACTTAAAGGACAAAGGAGATTAAGTCCCGCTCAGGTGTCCCACTTCGCTGAACCCTGCCGACCTTTGCTGATTAACTCGTCAATACTGAGCCAATTTGCTGTTTTAGGAGTCACATTACCCTGCACAGCAAAACACAGTGGCTCACCTTTGACAAATGAAGAAAAATGTCTTTTGGAAGGCAGACCCTTTTTTTTTGGAAATGTTTTTTTCTATCCATCCCCTTTTCACTCTGACCAACAAGGATTCCACTGTCTCTATGTGAATGTTGATTGCTAAGTAGGAGCAAATGTGCTGTGACAACAGCTTTTTGAAAAAAGGAAAGGAGATAGAATATTTGTGATGGGGGGGGTTCTGTTAAATGTGTGAGTCTCTTTTTGGCTCATTGGGGATTCTGGTTGTTGGCTTGCATAAAGCGTATTGCCACAACTCATTGGAGCCAACATTTTAGGATGAGAGACTGACTGTGTGTCCAGCAGGATGTCTGTGTTCTAGTGGAGCAAACAAGGCAAAAAACACAGCAAAGGACAAAGTACGGAGATGCAAAGTACATTTTATAACCAAATGAAACAATTACACTCGTTTTTGGTGTACCACATGACTGTGTTCCCTTTAATTCAATTCGTTTTTCATAATACAGTAATGTACAATGATTAAAAGAAATGTTTTGTTGGAGCAGCAAAGATTATATATACTATACAGTGGCTTGCATAAGTTAGATTGATTTGATTTGATTAAAAAGGAATAAAAAACATCTTTTGGAAATTGATTTCAATGACTTAATTTAAAAATCTTTGGGAAAATCCAACCTTTTAAGGATACCAATTTTTTTTGCAAATGAGTAATGTATTGTAAATAAATAAATGTTCTTCCTAAAAATACAGGGGGTAAGAGTATACACACTCCTATGGTAAATTCCGATAGAAGCAGGCACATTTTAATTTTCAAAGCCAGTTATTTCATGGATCCAGGATACTATGCATCCTGATAAAGTTCCCTTGGCCTTTGGAATTAAAATAGTCCTCCCCCCATCGTCACATACTCTTCACCATACCTAGAGGTAGGCATGGGGAACTTTCCCTAAGATCATCTCTCAGTGCAAAACAAATCAGCTATTTAGCTAACTGAAATAACACTGTGCGTATCTCTTGGTATGGTGAAGGGAATGTAATGATGGGGGGTTATTTTAATTCCAAAGACCCTGTATTTTAAGGATAAGCGTTTTATTTATTTTCAACACATTCACAAAGAAAATTGGTGTCCTTCAAAGGTTGAATTTTTCTAATTATTTTGAATTAAGGCATTGATTTTTAATTTCCAAAAGATGTTTTATTATTCCTCTTTTTAATCAACTTTAGCATGAGTGTGTAAACTTATGCAAGCCACTGTATAGTATGTTAAATCTTTGCTGCTGACATTTTTCTTTTAACACACTTTCAGTTAAAAGGCATGTCAGATTCCCTGGTAGCTTACCTCCTTGAGCATGGGCCCCATATACTAAGGCCCAGTCCTTACTGCAGTGGCCTGGGGTCGAGTCTGACCCTCGCACCTTTGCTGCCCCTTTTCTCCCGCCGTTCCTGTCTTCAGCTTTCCTATCAAATAAAGGCCCCAAAAGTCCAAAAATAATGTAAAAAAAAGGAAAGGAAAATAGCAAAGTTGCTGTTTCTTGCAAACACATCTATCTGAGTGGGATAATATCATCATGTCCTTGGAATCCCCTGACTACAGCAAACAATGTTAGACCTGTGCTCTCTCCAGCATCCTCTGCAGTCCCTTGACAGCAGCTGAACCAAACACGCCGTCTGTAAGGCAGAAAAAGAAAGAGACATCCTCATTGCAAAGTCTGGGCACAAGCAAACAAGGAAATAGCTTGGCTGTGGTCGAACCTGAAAATAATGGAAAAGGCGCACTTTCAATTTAGCCATTCCAAAGGTTTTTTTCCACTTTTTGGGGGGGTTGAGGAGGGAGAAGTATATATTCGGCCCGAGGCAAAGCAAGGTAGATAGCTTGGAAGTCGACTGACAAAATACCACTGAAAAATGGAAGCAAGCTATAAATAAACAAGCAGCAATATCCTGTGTTATGAATATATAATTTTTTTCTTTAATAACTATTGAGGCCTGAGGGATAGTCTACAAACGGCTCAGCGAGCACTGATATTGTGATTGCAAATATAACTCCTAGTGAATTATTAAGGCACCTGCAGACTGGTAGCTCTCTAGTTAGGTGATCACCTCTGCTGACCACTTACACCTGTTCTGGAGTCTGGGGTTAAATGTAACTGTGTGTTTTTACTGCAGGGAAATTAATTCATTCTTTTCTATTTTTTCATTTTTTTACAAAGAAACTGACTTCTGAATTTGAATAGTGAACATGGGATGAAAAAGCATCAATTTTGATTATCTGTTATTTGTTTAAGACTTTCTTCCATCAAAAATGAAAGCTTGATTCAAGCACCTTAACTTCAAACACTTTATCTGTTTCAATTATATGTCATAAAATGTCCCCATACACAATTTTTTAAACACCGAGGCTTTCCTCCAAAACGTTCTCTGCTTTATTGGCATTTCTGTAAACCAATCCCAATCGTCCTTGGCGACGCTAAGCGCTGGATTAAGCATCGCTGTTTCTGTAAAATAGCCTCGAAAAGGAACTTGTTTTGGTGGAACGTGTGCGTTCAAAAGTTTTCTTAGTCTGTTTTTTTTACTCAGATTGGACACACAGTCTAGCTAGCTGTCTGGATTTACCCTGCAGAATTCTGGGGAGCAGTTAATTATATTGTTCATAAATCCACAGGAGTTTAAAATTCGGACACAAACAAATCGGAAGGTGACGATATTTCCGGCGACACCCGGAACATTCCCAGAAGTGAAACGTTGTCTATATAGACTAGGCCAACCCTTTACACAGGGAGATGTGATGATTTAAGCTGTGAACCAATAGAGATTTTTGTCATGTCTTTAATCATTGGTGGTAACTATTACCCTAGTAGATGTAGTCATGTTCCAGTGCGGTCTGAACCCGTGGTGCTTTATTTGCTTCCCACAGAAGAAGACTGTCGCAGTAAGTCTGATTCTCTGAGTTGACTTACATTATTTAAAATCTGTGTGAAATCCAAAGTCTTTTCCCAGTGTGATAAGCATAAAAGCACCTTGATAGCAGAAACTTAACTTTATGACATTTTTATAGATTGACAATCAAAATGCAAACACTCAGATACAAATGGCATACTTGTTTCAACCTTTCTGGAGCCACACACCATGACATTATCCTATTATACAGACCAGTGGCAGGCCAGTGAAAAAAAAACATTAAATCGGTATATAATTTCCATTTGTACCTCCATTCCCTTCTTACCGTTGGCAGCAGGAAGTTCCAGTTCAACAACAGTGCTCAAAGTCTCCCTGCCTGCTGATTTACATTTCATCAGGAATAACCTTTTCTTCACTTGACGTATAAAAATCCTGTAATGAGACAGAACCACATTCATGGTCGGCAGATTTAAATTCATTAGCGACCTAACATTAACACATCACTTTCTATGACGGCAGAAATGCATGTTTTATGATAATAGTTAATGGTAGAGTAACAAAGCTATAAAAGAGTCTGATGGGAGGCAGTAGTCATAGAGACCAACTGCGGAGCAGCCCATTGATTCTCTCTGGTGCGCTATTGATCCGGCATGTTTTCTTTCCACTGCAGCCTGCTAATCGCTGGCTTATTAGAGAGATGGGTTCAAGCACTACTATAAATCTCTAGGCACTCATATGAGTAGAACTCTGCTTAGGCTGTGATGATTGATAATTTTGTGTTTCTTAAGATTTCATTGGTTATTCCTAACTCTCTTCTTTTCTGTGTTGAGTGTTCAACATGACAAAGCTAGCATGTAATGAAGTATAGCAGTAAACTGAACTGAGGTGGAAAATCAGTCGCACAACCTGGTACAACTGTAACAGTTACTTGTACTGAAACGTTATTTAGATTCAAAGGACTAGTGTTGCAGAAGTTAATGGCACTAGCTTCTGTAACTCAATGCAATCTCTCATTGAACATTACTTTTGTTTGTCTTTTTGAAAAGGAAAAAACTGTTGTGTTCTTGGGGTTAACTACACTGTGTGAGCGTGTCTCTGTGTGTGTGTGTGTGTGTGTGTGTGTTCAAAATAATAGCAGTCCAACATCACTAACCTCATAAATCATATTTTATGGTAGAAGTTATATCTACATGGCAAATAATTGACTAGTGAGTGTTGTAGAATCATAGAGAACCAATAGACTCAACAGTCATGACATCCATGCTGCTCATTCTGTGTAATTGCTGCTGAAATGTGCTATACAAATAAAGCTGCCTTGCCTTGCCTAATTGAAAGGTGCATGTTCAAAACAATAGAAGTGTTGTGTTAAATTAGTGAGGTGATTGATTCTGTGAAGAAACAGGTGTTAATTGTGGCATATGCATATTTAAGGAAGGAAGTAAATGTTGTGCATCCTGGTTATAGTGCATTTCAGACGGAAATATTCAGAAAAATTGGCCGTTCCAGACATTGCTCTGAGGATCAGTGGACTTTGATTAAAAAGTTGATTAGAGAAGCGAAACCATTAAGAAGTGCAGGCTGCTCAGCTAAAATTATTTCAAATGCCTTGAAATAGCATCCAAAGACTTAAAGTTACCTGTGAGTACAGTTAGGATCAGAAGACGGCTGTGTGAAGCGAAGCTATCAGCTAGAAGCCCCCCCCCCCAGAGTCCCATTGCTGGAAAAAAAGACGTGCTGAACAAGTTAAAATTTGCCAAAGGACACATTGACTGGCCAAAGGAGAAATGGCGCATCATTCTGTGGACTGATGACAGCAAAAGTGTTCTTTTTGGGTCTAGGAGCCGCAGACAGTTTGTCCGACGACCCCATGCACTGAGTACCACAGTGCACTGTGAAGACAGTAAAGCATGGGGTGCAAAAATCCTGTTATGGGGATGTTTCTCATACTGTGGTGTTGGGCCTATTTATCGCATACCAGGGATCATGGATCAGTTTCAATACAGAAGAGGTCATGTTGCCTTATGCTGAAGAGAAAATGCCTTTGAAGTGGGTCTTTCAACAAGACAATGACCCATAACACACCAGTAAGCAAGCAAACTCCTGGTTCCAGATGAACCACATTGATGAAATGGAGTGGCCGGCCCAATACCCGGACCTCAATCCCATAGAACACTTGTGGGGTGACATCAAAAATGCTGTTTCTGGGGCAAAACCCAGTGATGCAGACAGAGGAATTGAGTAATGTAGTTTAATCGTCCTGTGTATTATTCACTTGTTTGCTATAATTCTGAACACATCTGTCTATGTACACACACACACACACACACACACACACACACACACACACACACATATATATATATATATATATATATATATATATATATATATATATATATATATATATATATATATAACCCTGCAATACTACATCTCCTTATTAAGATGTTGCAATGTCAGGAGAATTGAAAGAACAGAAGAACCTCATATGACGTTTTTGCACTGTTTACTCTGATCAGCTCTCTCTGCCCTTATGATAACAGTAATTACAGCCATGTCTGATCTAGCCACGGCCGCTTCTCTGGCTGACACACCTTTTCTGTTGAGCCAGTGACGTTTAACCTGCTATGGCCTCAGACTTATGGGAAACTGTGTTCATTAAAGGGCACTACAAACCTGAGCTGTGATTTTACAACTTTTTCTAAGAGAAAAAAAATAAGCATCACTGATTAGATTCAACAAGTTGTATTTTTGCATTGTGCCTTTATATGATTGCTTAGACAGTTACAGACAAGAAAGCATAGTGATCGAGAGGAGTGTACGACATGCAACAAAGGTCTACAGGTATGGCAGGACTCGAACAGAGGACATTGGGCGTCTGTACAGTAGTATGCGTCTTCCATCTTACAGTAGTACTGGAACAATACTTGAAAGATCCAGTTTCACTTTGGATCTCTGTTAATCATCGGCCTTACCATACGTGACCATCAGCAGGAAATGGTGGATGGAGCCGTATGAAGTCAATTTCTCAGCTAACGACGAATAAGACAGTTACAAATATGAATATAAAATATATGTTAATTTGATCTTTGAAGCTTATCTTTAGGTTGCCATATTTTTAAATATATCCCCATCAGAAAAAGGTATTATCAGTGAACACAATGTGCATAGATTTCTCTGACAATACATCCATTTACAAGAGAACACTTCAACAGAGGACCATTAACATACTGCTGCATTCCATGCCTTGCTTCAGTTCACATTGGGTCATTTCTTATAATGAATTGCCAAATTATCAGAAGCATTTTCTTGTGAAATAGGAAACGGTAATGATGATGACAAAAAACAACAACAGAATAAAACAAGTTGTATCTTGCCCTGCAGGCAACAGCATTTTTTTCTCTCTCTCATACACACACACTTCTCAAGCTGATAATCAGGCATTTATTCCATAAACAATGCTGGAACTGACTTGGGATTTGCCTAACAATGTCTCATTACTAGTGTATGAGCTTCTTTTTTTTCCTTGAGATAATGCAATTCGTCAAGGAGAGCAGATGAGGGAGGGAGCGAGAGTGTGAGAGAACGATGGGCGTGGGTGGAGCGAGGGGAGGACAAAAACACTTATTAATTTGCACGAAATGGAATTAGCAGCAGGGAGTTAGAAGCGGCAGAGTTTCTAATTTTACCCTTGCCCCCGTGCACCGATGGTAAATGGAGATTTGTCACACTCCACTTGGCTGGCTCCCCAGCTTGATGAGCTGTCTCTCTTGCAGGAGCCCTGCTCAGTCTCTTGCATTAGCCACAATGCCAGTGCTTACATCACTGCCACAGCCCCACGGAGTCGTCAGAGGGTGGGTGGAAGTGTCATCAGTTGCCACGTTTCACTGGTGACACTGAATAAAAAGGGGGGATGAAAGAGGGAAGGGATACAACTTGTGCGCTCTTCGTCTTCTCATCTCTCCTATGACTGGATTAGGGGTAGATAGAAACATACAGCAGATTGCTAGACAGAAGGGCTGAGCAATATAAGCCATATACGTACTGATTGCAAGAAAGATTTCATGAGGTACACTGTCAATACATACAAATCACACCACAGACAACATCACAACAAAGCAATGTCTCTACAAATAGTTTAGTTTATTTAGTTTAGTATATTAGTTTATAATGTCATGGACAGTCCCCTCTAATTAACTGTACAGTAAAAGCAGCAGCTGTAGCCTCTACGGCTAATTTCCAGCTGTAGTCCCCGGCCAGTTTTCAATGGGCATCCTAAAATAAAATGTTTAAAGGTCCCATGGCATGAAAATTTCACTTTATGAGGTTTTTAACATTAATATGAGTTCCTGCCTATGGTCCCCCAGTGGCTAGAAATGCTGCTGGGCGTAAACCAAGCCCTGGGTATCCTGTTCTGCCTTTGAGAACATGAAAGCTCCGATGGGCCGATCTGGACTCTTAGTTACCCCCCTTTCTCTGCTGTGCCCGCCCAGAGAATTTGACCCACCCATGAAAGAGAGACGTCATGGCTTTCAAACGAGCAAAGCAGCAGTTGTTGGTAGTAGGTGGTCAAGGCTACACCACCAGCCTCCACCGTCTCTACAGACTCAGAAATGGCACATACGTACTAAGGAAGCTGATTGTGGGACTGGCTCTAGTGTCTGTAATTCTGCACCAAGGTTGAATTTTAGGAAAGTGGTTTCAGAAACAGTATTAGGGGACCACTGAGGCCTATATAAAAGCATCCAAACAGCAACACGTCATGGGACCTTTAAATGTAAATAATAAATGACATAACATCTGTAATTACAGCAGGCAGAAAAGGGAGTGAGACACACAAACGAGGCACACAACTGGAGCAAGCACAGATGATGGCAAACGCATTAAAGCCGTTCATGCAATGATGTGGCAGTCCTTTAGGACCGGACACAGCAGGGTTGGTTGAGTTACCTGAACACACTACATACTATTTTTATGCTTTTACAAATATATGCTAATTCAAACAGCCCCACAGTCAAGCCTTAAACATACAGAACTTTTGCAAATAAACAAGGTAACAAGATCTTAATGGTGTGGAACTACTTTTAGAGTTGAATCAGTCGATCAGCAGAAAAATGATCTGCAGCTATGTTGATAATCAATTAATCGTCATTTTTTTAAAAGTAATAATGCCAAAAAAAAACTTGTCCCTGCCACTCAAGTGTTTGAATTTGCTATTTTTGTCTTATATGGTCATATGGCCCAGCCTACATGGATGGCTAGATAGACAGACAGATTGATATTCATACACACATGGCCAAATTCCAATAATGCAATATACTGGCGCCCACAGAGCACGGAGCATGATAAACAACATGCTGTTAAATAGAAGCACCAATCAATAACACACACATACACCCTGGTAAGAGCATCCAGGAGAAAATAACCTGCTAACCTCCCCACCCACCCTGTAGCCTGCACCTTGTGGGACTACTTTTCACAAAGTTCAAGAGGCACAGTCAGTGATGTGGCCGATAAACACAACCAGAGCAGCAGTGGTTCTCTGAAATATCCCAGACGTGCTCAGATAAAGTGCTGCCTCCCCTGCTGCCCCAGTACCTTTGATACATCGATCAATAGATCTGTGATGATGTGATCAACTGTTGGCAATCTGAGGTGCAGTTTTGGAGCTGTTATTGCTTTCCAAATCCCTCCTTCCACCTACAGCAGATATGTGTGTAAAATGTGTTTATTGATCATGGTGTGCAGTCAGATATTTAGCTTTTGTTAAGGCACTCCTTACCATCTGCACCCACCCTGAAAGAAAAGAGAGAGTGAAAGAGAGATGGAAAAGAAGGAGGAAAGATAACATTGTCATACAGCACATTAATTGGAAGCATCGAAAGCACAAAGAGGGAGGGAGAGTGTTTATCATCTGGATTTATTCCTCATTTTGCATGGAGATGGTTTGTTTATCCATTTGCCAAAGTTCCTCAAAACGTGGGTCAGGTCATTCTGGCTGCAAGGCCACAGACATCCCTCACTGATTAGAAGGAAGCAGCTGAGACACACACACACACAGCGCCAACAGCTCTTGCATGGCGATAAGGATCCCAATGTGTCTGACAGCGAGGATGACTGCAGAGTGTGAGGGAATTAGAGGGATTAGGGGGTTATAGAGTAGCGTGATAGCCTCTGGGATGACGGAGGGATTAGCCCGATTATCTCACTCTCTCTCTCTCTCTCAGCCAGTCAGGCCTAGTCTGGAACTGAAAGCTGCCAGATGTGGCACCTACAGAGCCAGAGAGAGAGAGAGAGAGAGAGGAAACAACTTCAGGGAAGAAGGGAAGAGCAGGAGGAGAAAAATGGAGGGCGGGGGGTCACAAATTGGGGAAGATGCAGATGTAAAGTGAGGGAAAAGGACGTATATTATTAGTGAGTAGGGAAGGTTAGAAAAAAATCTGGTAAAGCGGGGGGGGGGGGGGCAGGGAGTGAAATGGGAGTACATTGCATGGGGAGTGACAGACAAGGTAATAATAGTGGAGATAATAGACGGAGGGGGGACGAGATAGGAGGCAGAACTCCCCGTTGGCTTGGCTTCACTCTCATTCCCTCCAGTGCACATTGACTCACTGCTCACACGGGATTTCATCAAGGTTGTGCTTAGACCAGCTTTACATTTTAATTTGTGGATTGTGTTGGCAGTTTTCTTCCATACCGGGGGCACTATACAGTACGGCATCTAGTGATAGACCGATTTTATCGGCCGGCCAATGTATCGGGCTGATGTTTGCGTTTTTACGTGTATCCGCATCAGCCTATTCAGGGCTGCTGCGTTCACCGTTGTTCCCCTGCGTTACTTACAGACAGGCATCCGCAGGCAGCTCTGTGTTGCTGCAGTTCATGATCTCCATGGACTGCCCCCCCCCCCAATAGCACCATGGCAGTCTTAAATTACACATCAAGCTTTATTTTAATGGCTACTTCTCAGGTTAATTGTTTTCTTAAATTATTTAAATGTGTGTGTTAAATAGAACATTTTTGGATGACCTGTATATGTCTTATACTATGTCAGCAGGTAATGCATTCCCAAGACTGAGTTGTAGAGGTTGATGAAAGCATTTTAGCCGTGCACAGTTAACCATATGCAGTGCACCCATCCATATGATGCACATTGCACACATAATTTGAATATGAATGTAAGATGATTGCAGAAGTGACACTGATCTGTGTTTTTGTTTATAATTTTTAAAGAAATGGCAGAGCAGATTCTGAAAACATATCCAGTGTGGCAGGGTTTACATCTTTATGATGTCAATTTAGGGAGCAAAAGAAGCATCGGCTCCAAATATCGGCTCAATCAGTCATCAGCCACGGCTGGTGAAAAAATAAAACCGGCGCTAAAATAGCCATATCGGTCAATCCCCAACAGCATCAACTGTCAACTGATTTCTGGTGATTAGGAATATGATTCTGGGCCACAATTGGTTATAGTTTCAAATTACTCTTCTGAAATTGCCTTTTCTAGTTTTCTACTGTTTTGCAAATAGTTGTTTGGCGACGTTTATGTACAGAGCAACTTAATCCGCCATAACTGCATGTTGTGCACGTTCCAAACAGAAATAGTGATAATCATGAGGCAGAATTTATGTCCACATTCATGCAATACTCACTTCCTATCAGATGTAGTAATGTCTCAGCTCAAGGACATAAAGTATTTATAGGAAACCTTGATCTAAAGCGTGAAACCCTGATGTGAATCAGATCTTTAAAGTCCTCCCGCTGGGGAGGATGTTTCTGGGAAACAACCACCGAAGACACAGAAGAGCTTTCATCTCCAGAGTGAGTTGTCATATGTGACTAATAGTTGTGTGGTCCTGTCTTGTGCTGTGTTCTGTATTGGAATTTTATGAGTTGGACAATTTGGAGTGGATGCAGTGTGAAAGCATTGCATTGTTAAAGATGTGTGGTACGCCAGTCACAAGAGCTGAGCTGAACTAAAGTGAGCGAATAACTCACGCCTTTCAGTTGGTACCAGTCATTGGGACAGCACTAAGTTCACGTGTATAAATACACTGTGTTATCTAGATATCTACACATTTGCATCGTTGAATGATATGATACATTTCTAATACGGTTAACCCTTTTACACTCTAGGAATTTCACCAAATGTTGTATATGTCCACAAAGTTCCAATTTCGGCACTGCTCCACTGCCGCCGGAAACTGAGCCGGATTTCACTGTTTTTGGCCAGATGTCCAGTACCTTTAGCTTTCTTTGTGTTGGAATTTTAAACTGCAGGAAAGTTTTGAAGACTAAGTTAACTGCTTCTCAGATGTCTGCAGGGTAAATCCAGACAGCTAGCTAGACTATCTGTTCAATCTGAGTTTTCTGTTGCATGACTAGAACAACTTTTGAACGTACACGTGTTCCTCCAAAACAAGATCCTACAATTTACACACATTACACACAGGCCTGAATTACACACACATGCTTAGTACCTATACATTAGCACTAATGGAGAGATGTCAGAGTGAGGGGGCTCCCCATGGGCAGTTGAGGGGGTTTGATGCCTTGCTCAAGAGCACCGTGGCAGTGCCCAGGAGGTGAACTGAAACCTTCTTCGGCTAACAGTCCTGCACCATACTTTGGTCCGTACGGGGACTTGAACCCGCAACCCTCTGGTTCCCAACCCAATTTCCAAATGTAAAATGTCGCCTTGTCACCAGTTGTGTTTTTGTTTCCACTGTTCTCTCTCTACATGAATTACATGTCATGCTCAGGAGATGATAGGGGTCCTTGGCATTTAAAACGTTAAAGACCCCTGCTCAAGGAGCTTTGTTTCAGCTAGCCAAGACCTACCCCCCCCCCCCCCCCCCCCCCCCCCCCCCCCCCCCCCCCCCCCCCCCCCCCCCATCCTACTGACTGCCTGCACAAGAGGACAGAATGGGAGAGAGGAGCTGTGGTCTGCACGCTTGGGAATAAATTGCAATATAAATGTATTTATAAGTCGCTTAGCCGATCTCAAAGCTCGCTGAATCTGGCAAGAAAGTATATAAGTTGGCAACACTGTCAAAATTATACTGCTGCAGCAGCAATGGAGCGAAATCACAAAACGTGCATGCGTTAATTATGCATTAAAAAAAAATTGTGGCGTTAAAAAATGGGTTTGGGTTAACTTATCAATATGTTAATTTGGACATCCCTAATATGTCTAAACACTGACAATATATAAATCGAATCCTATCTTATTCATGCAAACATAAAGCTTGATACTGTCAGGACTATTTTTAAGGCCCTTTTTTTGTTCTCAACATGTCTTTTGTTTCACAACCCTGGTAGTGGCTTACATAGCCTAAATATGCTGTCAGGGAAACTGAACCGTTATGTCTTATACAAATGCCCGCAAACCCAAAAGCCACAAGTAGCAGCCTCTCTAAACCCAGAGCTCTCTTCCTCTTGCTGCACTAAAACCATTTACGCTTCAAACGCAGACCTACCGGAATAGTTTTAAGGAGGAATGTGCACTTTGCACCCTCTTCTCAGCAGGTTTATAACTGCTTTTTAAACAAATGTTAAATGAAGTGTTTTAATCTTTCTTTTAGGTCCTCATTGTGCCAAAGAGCTTGTTTCAGTCCGGATATCTGACGTAGAAACTGTATCACCACATGTAGTTGTGGTTTACTGTATTCTCTGGTGGCTCACATCTACACAGGATGTGCCGACTTGAAGGTTTTTTTTGTAGTGAAGTGGATAGATTGTTTCCGTGCAGTTTGTTTGTGTGTGTGTGTGTGTGTGTGAGCCAGTCTCTGCGCTGTAAACAAGATTTGCTTCTGCCCTCAAACCATGGCCGACAGAGTGCTCCTGTGTGTGTGACAGCTACACAGAATCTTTTTCCATGGGTTATTGGGTATGTTGGGTTGTCATGGCAACTGGTGAGATGTTGTTCACTATGACTCTTTTCCTCTTTCTTTGCAATAAAGAAAGAAGAAGCAGGATGCAAATTGACTCCCCCTACCAGCCTAACTAAATCAGAAGAACGTTTGTGGAACTAGTTGAAAATGGAGGAAAACGTCCTTGTTCTGTCCAAACAGACGTCTCCCACACAAATGTTCTGTAATGAGCAAAACCTGCACAGAAAAATCACACTGTTTTTCTTTTAATTTGTGTGCTGTTATTGTGTTAGGATCCCTTCACAACCAAGCACAAAAACCTTCTGAACAACCCCACATTACTTCAGTTAGCCGATACATTTACATTTAGATGTTGATATATCTTTGGCCTTTTACTCTTAAGATTGTAATGACCAAGCTGAGCAGAAAGAGCTACACATTTTCGCTCTAGTTCTCATTCATCGGGTTCCTCTGCACATGTTCCTCAAACACGTGCCATCTGCATGTTTGCCCTTTTTTTACCTGAACTACCGTTATCTTTGATCTGGCCATGTGCAACGCTATGAGAGTTGTTAAGGTAATCTAGCTGATAACTCAGAATAGAAGCGGATGAGTTTCGTCTTATCTTCGCATCACTTAGTGATTCTGTTAGTTGTATGTGTGTGTGTGTGTGTGTGTGTGTGTGTGTGTGTGTGTGTGTGTGTGTGTGTGTGTGTGTGTTTGTTTGTGGAGGCATGTCTGCATGTGGTCACTGTTGTGTGCAGGCAGCAGACGTGCTCTTCTTGTCTGGCTGACGTGGTTGGAAGCCAATGTCGACCACACGGCAGAGCTGCAACTAAAAGCTACAAAACAACGTGTAAAATGAAGAAAAACAATCAAAAGTCCTGCATTATTTACAATGTAAAGGATAGTTGTATGTTATGAGGATTTGTTATTTTCGCAGCCAAGTCATATGTTGACATTTACTAAGTCTGAATTGTTTGTACCAACAAGGCATAGATCCATCAAAACATGCATCAAGGAGTGAATGTCTTCGTAATAATTGTAAAACACAACAGTGTAATTTAGGGCTTCATCATCAATTATTTACTATTCCCTTAATAGTTAAGTCTAAAAAATTGTAAAAAGAAAGAATTTCCAAAAGCACCCAAGTTGACATGTTCAAAGTGATTGCTTTATCTGAACATTAGACCAAAACTTTTTTGGAAAGACTATATGTACTAGAAAACTAGTACATATTCACATTTGAGAAGCAGGAAGCAGTGAATTTCTGTCATTTTTGTTTACATTTTTTTTTTTAACTGTCAAAAAAGCTGCCAATATATTTTCTTTTAATTGATTAATTCACAAATTGTTGCTGCTCTAGTATCAATTCTGAGCTTTTGGTCACCAGAGAGAGAGAGAGAGGGAGAGAGAGAGAGAGAGAGAGAGAGAAAAGGAAATGTGAAGAAAAGAAAAGTGAGAGGTATGGATAAAAAAGGCTACCCCTACACAATTGCATAACTGTGACCTATAATACCCCCCAACCAAGATGCAGAACACAAGTGGGATGGAAACTGTTTGAGTGTGTGTGAACACACACACACACACACACACACACACACACACACACACACACACACACACACAAACACACACACACACACATCTGTGGGTGTGTAAATGTGCAACAATGTGCACGATGACACACTGTATTTCAAAAGTGTAAAATAGAGCAGTGGAGGTGTGTGTGAATGTGCCTGTGTGCAACACATGAAGTACACACCTGCAAGATATAGATGTATTGGTTTCCGTCCTTTTGCAAACGGTGCTTCATAGAATGCATTGATCGCACATTGTGTCTGCTGCGCTGCTCGCCCACAAACCCGCAATGACAATCTCATGGCTAAGTTGTCAACATCAATGCATCAGAGGGATTGTTCATCATATTGTTTTCTGATCAAGATGGATTACTCTTCATCAGGAGCTCACAGAGTTTTAGGATTGGAGATATGGAATCGCGTCGATGCATCTGATGGAATAGTGAGGCTGAGAGATTCTAGATTGAGATCGCCGTGCCTTATTGAATTTCTCAAGGGTGGATCAAATTACTTTTTTTTCTTCAATGCACTGAAAGAGCTGTAGGCTCTGGTCTTCTCACTTCTCGGTTTGTGTTGTTTGTCTTGTCAGAACAGAAAAGCATTCTCAGAGGAAAAACATGTATACCTCTACAGGGGCCCAAAGCACCTAAGCAACATCCAAAAGCCAGTCTGCTCATCTGTTTTGAATTCCTGAAAAAAACATTTGGACTTCCCCTCCCATCCTTTCACTTCTCCTTCACTTCTGAGCACATTTAGTCACTGCAGCATGGAGAAAGGAGAGCAAATTGGGCCTTAAATCTAAACATGTGACATCAGAGACATAATGGCAGTGCAGACAGGCCCCGGACCACCCAAAAGCATTGTGGCTTCCCTCTAACTGAATGTGGACTGAATTAGATGCTGCCTCAAACCGTTACCCCAGAGCTTTTATTAACCACACTAGAACCAAATGCATCTGTGGCCTTTTTGACTTCTACTTTTGACTCTATCAAGCCTGTGTTTCTAATATTAAGGAAGTTGGGTGTCCAAACTTAAGGTTTTTAGGGAGGTCTTAAAAGTGGAGAGTGAGAAACACATGTGTATTTAGATGCAGAGAGTGTGAGTCTGAGTGTATATGCAAGACATTCAGAGTTTATCTGTTTAGGGTGGAGTAGTGTGACACGTAGCCTACAGTATAACCACATGAAGACAGTTCTGCACAGACACAACTTACTATTACCAAAGTGTGTGTGCATAGGTGATGCCAGTGTTAGCAGGAATGTGTCTAATCTGTGTGTGTTATTGAAAAAACAACGCTAAGTAACAGATACACACACCAACGCACCAATTGTGAAGATATGGGAGGTAAGCCGCCTCGGCCTCCATGTCTCAATCCCATACACACACACACACACACACACACACACACACACACACACCCACAAACACATATACACACACACACACACACACACACACACACACACTTTTAACCTGCTTTACTTTTGTGATCACATTTGCATGTAATTATTTGCAGGACAAATGTTTATTTACAAACATGCACAGCACATGTAGACAAATATTAATAGGATAAATATATACTCATGGGTATGTGTTTTTATAGGCAAGAGCATGCACACACACAAACACACACCCACACACACACACACACACACACACACACACACACACACACACACACACACACAAACAAGCACATCCCACGCAAACACACACTTGCTAGCTGTAGCGGAAAATTAGCGGGCTCCCATGCACGCCTGTATGGTTATGGGAGGCATGGAGAGAGGGAATGGGCTATTTGTGGTGTCCTGCTGACTGGACCAAAAGAGAGCAGACCAAGCTGCTGCGGTGAGGCTTGAAAGTGGAAAGGAGCGGGGGGTGTCATTAGACTCAAGGCCAGAGACCTCCATTTACTGTCTATTCTGTCTCCCTCTGGTTGGCTGTAGAGCCACACAGCAGGTAGTATCTGTGCAGGAGGACACACTCAGCGCAGGAGCTGTTCTTCACCTCAGATCACAGAGGTGAAGGCCAGAAGTGGTAAAAACCATTTACTAGTAGTGAGGCGTCCTTTCTTTTTGGAAGGTTTTTATTTTAAATGTAACAGCAATGTTTCCTGAATAACTTGATAACACTACAGGGCTGTGTAATATAGCATCTGTGTAATATAGAATCTGTGGAATATGGCATCTGTGTAAAATTCAATGTTATGACGTTCTAATGAGAGGGAATGTACACTATATTGGTGTGCTGTAGGGTATCATGCAGTCTTCCTGGTGTGTATGTTCTATGGATCTGTGTGTGTGTGTGTGTGTGTGTCATTGAATGTTAATGTTGTTAAAGGAGAACACAGGGCATGTTGCTTACAGAGCAGATACATACAGTATGCTGCAGCAGAACAAAAACGCTATTTAACTTCAGTTGGGCGTTTTTCTTTTTTCTTTGTTGAGATGTCACATATTTCCTATCTGGTTGGTATGGTAGATAGCTCTAAATACTACAATACCCATAAGCCGTGGCAACCATTGCTATGTTGAAGGTGCCAGCCCAAAGCATCAATTGCAGCTGTAGCAACTCTCCTCAAAAGACAATTTATTTCTCCTTTTATTGTTGATTTTGACGGACTACATGATTGGAGCTGATAGTTAGTCTGCTATGATCCACTCAGGTATTAGACACATAAGGATCACTCCCATCCTAATTAGACTGAATATAATTTGGACTCAGCCTAATTTGGGTTCTCCGGGACACTAGGAGCTAAGAGGGCCTCTAATGTGAGCAGATGCCAAGCCATAATGGCATTGGCATCTCTGTAGAAAACCCCTGTTTTGATTGTTTAGGAGACATCGTTGCCCAGTTACATCATTCATAACCAACTTTTAGTCTCTCAGTATACAACAATTTGTTTTTGCTGCTTTCTGTCCCGAAGGCTCTCCTCTCTCCTCGAACAACAAATGAGCAGCAACAACAGAGTTTGCGACTGCAGTATTGTTTTAATAGCTGTGGTCGCTGCAACTGCTGTGCTGCTTGGCCTGCTTTTATGAGCAGCCATAAAATAACAGTGAGGAGATGGCCTGGATGCTTTCCATGTATTACAATCAGAATTTATAAATTGCCCCATTACCCACCTTTCCACTGGTTACTCTAGGAACATTAGCAATTATTTTCACATGGGTCATTCTCATAAAACCAATAATCTAGTGATTTAAAGCCTTGGTGGAGGAGATGGGCTGGCAAGAGGCCTTTGTCTCTTAGACATCGATTTCAGGCTCCTATTAGAATGGCTTTGCAGGGACAAATTGCTTCTGGGTTTGTCTAGGGAGAGAGATTGAGGGAGACAGGGAGAGTGACAATGAGAATCGGAGAAGGAGATCATCCCGGTAAGTGTGGGCATCTGGTTAGGTTAAGTAAAGTTAAAAAAGCATGTCTTATGACTGTGCAGATACAAGGTCACTGTGTGTTTAATATGTGATTGTAGCGTTGTGTGCATTTCAGTCTATTTGTGTATCAAATTACCACTTTCTGTTTGGATTTTGTTTCACTTTCGTATGTGCATTTAGTGTTAGCGTGTGCGTAGGCCTGAAACGCTGAAGGGGGGGGGGGGGGGGGGGGGGGGGGGGGGGGGGGGGGGGGGGGTGTCAGTGTGTGCTTATGGTGATGGATGGCTGCCGGAGGGAGGTGGGAGGTGAGAGAGGTCTATGCTGCATGGCAAAACTCCTGATGACCGCCCACCCACCCATCATCCCATTACTACTCCCCCCGGGAGAAAAGGAGAGACAGAGCAAAGGAAAACAGAAGGATGAGAGAAACAATAAATAAAGTGATTCAGGACTGAGAAATAAAACGATGGAGAGATGGGATTATTTGGCGTGTAGATAGATATAAATAGAGATTTTAAGGAGAAGAGAGAATCTCCTTGCTTGGGAGTACCGATGGAGTATGAGTACAATGATAGACGGCGGCCGTGGTGACAGATAAATATTAATAGCAAAACAAACCTCAGAGGTAGTCTTCATGTTGCAGGTAAAATGTCCTCTGTCAATGTTGCATTATTCCATTGTATACTGCTCGATTGTTAATACTAATGCATATAATGTAAGCTGGACCGATATGACTAATTCTGCCTATTTTCTTTTACTTTTGGGTGGTTTCACCAGTGAATCCTCTATAGTATGATCATTATAGCTTTGTAAAATCATAGTAATAAGTAGATATATAGATGTACATAGAACAATTCCTTCTGAAACATGCTATAGAGGAGTGTAGAGGTATAAAGTAGCATCACTTTTGAATACTCAAGTAAAAATACAAGTACCTTAAAGATTTAATTTAATCACAGTACTTACCACCTCTGCATGGAGGAAAGAAACGGAAAAAGGAGAGAGAAAAATATGTGTGTGCGTGCATGCGTGCGTGCGTGCATGCGTGCTTCAAGGCTTGGACAGGCTTCTGTGACTTCCATGACCCACCAGAACTTCTTAGCGTACTCATTTACACTGAGTGACAGCACTGTGTGACATCCAGGGTACTTGGGAGGCAGTACACACTTGCTCTCACACCCACACACACAAACAAACACACACACACACACACGCTCACCCTACATTTGGAGGTCCTTCTTGACAGGTTACAGCCACTTCCTGCTACTTGCATGTATTTTACATGTATGTATGTACATGTATTTGTATGCATTTTACATGTGAATAATATAACACTTCATCTTTATATTCATGCAGACTTTTAGTTTCATCAGGTCTTTACTTGGTGTCGTTTAAGTTAACGTTTGAACCCAAGGGGGGCTGCTAATGTTTGAGCTCAGAAGTCTTCTGTATGTGCTCTTGTTTTTATATAGCGAGTGAAGCAGTTGCGTGATGCATCATGAACGGTCCTTGAACTACAGCATAACCTAAAACTGCCACTCACTACAGCCTGAAGGGAGTTGAGTCTTTTTCTGGTCCATGAAAAACACAGGACCATCTCTTGCTGGTGGTTATTTAAAGATAATTTGTCTATTTTTGAAACCTGGGTTCTGTCTGAACAAGGGGAAAGTCTCTTAGCTGTGGGTATTAACAATCTTGGGACTTCCTTTTTTTTTCTTAATTTGCCATTCACAAACCATATACAGAAAAACACATGTTCACTTAAACACTCAATGCAAAGGCACAAATGCATGTGCATTAAAGAGAGATTAAGAAACACAC
Source organism: Etheostoma cragini (assembly GCF_013103735.1). Taxonomy (NCBI): domain Eukaryota; kingdom Metazoa; phylum Chordata; class Actinopteri; order Perciformes; family Percidae; genus Etheostoma; species Etheostoma cragini. Next base: position 11,310,494 of record NC_048407.1, on the reverse strand, counting down.
TAGTAAACACATACACACATAAGCAAACAGTTATATCATTTAAACACACACAAACACACACACACATTCCCATGCACACAGTGTGGTCCAGCCCTTGGCTCCCAAGTCTGTAATGAAGCCTCAGTGAAGGTCTACCAAGGAGGCTGGAGCAGTCCGCCAAGTCGGCCTGCGGTCTCATTCAGACAACCACCTCGCCCTCGCAAGCTACCCAGGCCTCAGTGTTCAGTCACTGGGTGGGATGGCCAGGACATCTAATCCGGCAAAGTGGAGGGCGGAGGTTTGAGGAGGACTCCTCTAGATGTGGTCAGTGTGGGACACCAACAAGGACCGTCACTTATTTGGTGCCACAAAAGGGCTAAGCCGGCCTTTCCTGTTCTTTACCCTGGTTTTCTGGCTTGCTGATGAGTGGAGCTCACCACAGACAAGACACTGTGAAATCCAAAAGTCCATGAAGGAAACTCCACAAATCCTGTGTTTACCCTTCACATCCAAAACAACAAACACTTGGAGAATGTTTCAAAGTAGAGCTCAGACCATTAACAGATGTGGATTCCTCTCACTTTCCACTGGCGTGCCACGCATCTTCACAAACACACAAACACACACATACAGAGACTTGCTGTACCACTTTGGCTTCCTCTACACACAATACACCAACCACAATGACCTGGCGAGGCCTACACCACGCGGGAGTATATATTTACTCCACAGCAATTTACGCTTGGGCTTTGACAGCTCATCGTCTATGCCACAGTGGCATTACAGGGGCACCACTCCCTGTCTGTCTGTCTGTCCATCTGTCTGTTCTCCTCGTCACAAAAGGACATGCATTGCAAAACAAGTGACTGAGCGATGATCCTGGATCATAGCCAGAAAAGTAGTTGCAGGTGTTTTGATGGTACAGTGATGTGGTTGAGATGATTTTTGTGTGGCTTTGTATGACAAGGCTTATGTGGGTATTTGTCCCACTGACATGTCTTTGACTTCCTTCAGTAAGCGAAAACTAGTAAATCACTTGTCAAAAGACTTCAACAGCACAGATGGCTCTAGTTGTCAGTTAAAGTTCATATTAAATATGCTGCTCTTATGTTAATGAACATTTTAACTTTATGACTCTATGAATGGCACTGTGTCGATCTTTCATGGGTTTGCTTGGTCGGTGCACCACTTTCGTTAACACTGAATTATGAATATGAAAAGAAACAACTTAGGTTGATTTGTCCAATACTTTGCTTTCTGATAAAATCCCTGCATGGTGAGTGACATTTCCATCAGCCTCAGCTGTCCTTGTGTTAGCATGCTAACACCCTAAACTAAGATGGTGAACGAGGTAAATGGTCTACTTGCTAAACATCTTGTTAGCATTGTTACCATGAGCATGTGTTTGCATGCTGATGTAAGCATTTAGCTCAAAGCACTGCTGTGCTCAAGCACAACTTCTCCCGCCCGCAATCATGGCTGTAGTTCTTGTTTTCATCTTTTGCGCTTCTCTTGTTGCATCCTTAAGGCTCCGACTCTGTTTCAAATCAGGAGTGATTTGGTGGTATGTGGCTGTCAACAAGTTATGTCTAAGAAACGTTTACTTTTCTTTTCCCCGATTCTTTTGTAAACTGAAATTCGTCATCCGTGCTGCTAGATTGTAGGTTGATTTAACAACAGCATTGAACATGTCTGGATGTCTTACTGAAATAATTATCCTGTCTTAACCTTTTAATCTCACTAAATTCCCCTGCCTCACCATATGAGACTCCCTTGGCCCGGCTCAAAATTGTCAGTTGCGCCTGTCACATGGAAAATGGTAACCAAGCCAGTTTCCTCTATCCTTCTCTTCCTTCTCTTGAATCGCTTTGTCTTTCTTTCTGCCCCTCTTTTCTTTCTCTCACTGCTGAAGCCAATAGCTGAAATGGCGTGGAGCGCTGTTGCTTTTGGGTGAGTATAATTGCACATTTCATAATGACGCAAAGCAGACATAGACACAGATAAAGAGAGACAGATAAAGGGGAGCGATCATGTCCCCAGAGTACCCTGTATTTCCAGCTTAATTGATGACAACCACAAGTGAAGTTTGGAACCTCTGAGCTCGATCCTGTCAACATTTCAAGGAAGCGAGACGGCATGGGCTCACTCATATTGAGACGATGTTAAAGTATAAGTTATGTTTGGTCCAAATCCCTGCAGCGGTGTGGCAAGCCTGTTTTATGCACGTAGCAATCTGCAGGAGGTTAATTTAAAGACGCCTGTTTCCCATAGTAAACAAAGCATTTACAGCTTGTGTGGTAGAATTCAACAAATGTGCAATGTAGTTGATCTCAGTGCCAGTGATAATGCGTAAGATTTAAAGGTGGTGCATGGAGTTATTAACAAGCAGCAGGCCTTTTATATGTTCAGAAGACGAGGGTAAAGTCAAAAGCAACAGCAAGTGCTCCCAGCTAAGAATTAAAAAGGGAGGGGGGAAAAAATGTGTCTCCTTTGACTGCATGTTGCTTAATTCTCTCTCTGGGCTCTGGCAAGCCAAGGCTGATGTTAAGTGGCTTCTTGAGTTTATCCAGGGAGGTCAGAGGGAAAATAAAAACATCACGCGAGAGCTACAATTACAGCCCTCGAACATGACAAGCGTCTGTTTTTGTGCTTTTGACTGAGGGCCCACTTTTAATGGTCGGTTCTGGCTGCAAGATAAACAAACAGTCATTGGGTTAGCATAACCCCCGTCTACAAGCGCTCGCCAGCCCCAGCCAGCGAGACAGCCAGAGAAGCTAAACTTTGCCGCAGCGCTAGGCAGCAACAGCAGAAGCAGCAGTGGTTTTGGCGGCAGGGTAAATTACAGCATAGAGCAAAGCTGTGGTTTGTCCACAGCATACTCAAACACACACTCGCTTTTCCTTTCACTCTTCCACTCTCACACACGCTGAGGCTACTTTGGACTCCTTTCTGAAGATTTGATCAAACTGTTCAGGTTAGACACATAAACGCACACACGCAGTCACTTGGGTGGGCCCTTCCCACAGGTGTCTCTAAATGCAAGACCAGCAATCAACATCGCCTCTGGCAACACGTCCAACCTACAAACCTACTGACCTCACCAAGAGACCAGTAACCTCTTAAATTATAGGTTCCATATCCTGTGGGACATTCCAAGCTAATGGGATCTCATTATACGGAGCATAGAAAGAATCAGGTGACATTTACGTGTTGCATCATTATGTATTCCCATCCAGTTGGGCCTGAGGGGCTAATCAGAGATCAGTTTAGCTAGATTTTCTTTTAGACTGGCACCCTGTTTGTAATAACAAGATAAACCATGATGATTGTAGGGTTACATCAGTTGTGTCATAATGGCACACGGTCTGTCTGATCACATATTGTGAATAATAGACTGGTGCACCCAGTGGTTATGGTCTGCTGCACTTTTTACTGTTCATAATGGGCACATTACACCAACACTAATTGTGAGAACATACGTTGGCATGAAACCACCACCCCCAAAAAACATCAGCTTGAACTGTACAACATGTGTTGCAGTCTGGGTGCAGCCCGTCTAGCAGCCGATGCAGACAGAGAGCAGTGAGGACTCTGCCGTTCGCTAACTTGTTGATCTCTCTGCCAATATATACATATCACCATTTACAATACACATATCACTGTAACAGTGATATGTAGCTCTGTGTAGTTTTTCTCTTTTGGTAACCAGGACAAACTGTTGGTAAATCGTGTCTGAAAAATAAAGCAATAGGTATCAGATATCATCTAAAGTGATCCTCTCTGTCTGTTTAGCTAAGTGTTACCTTAAGTAAGTGTTGCTCAATAGCTAACCCTACAACTTCACAGACTGACAGGACAAGCAACTACTGTGCTCTTAATGCCCTGGAAATCCATATTAAATTGATTACAATATTGAAGTATTATGGTCACAAATATAACTAAGAGATTCCAAATATTTTTTTATTATCAGCTAGCGTTAGCTGTCAGTCAGACTGCTATCCGGCTACAGCTTAGGGGGCTGGATGTGATATGATACATGCACAATGAGACAAAATTGTTCATCAACTGACAGAAACCCTAAATTTGTCTTTTAGAACAGCAGAAATATGTCGTCCTTACTATCTTTCAAGTATTAAAACTATACCGAGTAGCATTTCTCTCTTTCTCTAAAAAAATCATCCTACCCCGGCAGTTCGTGAAATGGTCACGTTATTTTGATTTATTGATTCGTATACAGGTCACGATTTTTTGAATGAGACCATTTCACGAACTGCCTGGGCTACTGGATACTGGGCTGCTCTAGGGGACGCAACAACAGCAAAATGAAACACCGCACATGGGACGGTGGCAACATCTCGGACCGGGACACGATCCAGGGTCTCTGGGGGACGCAACAACGGAGAGATGAAACACCACACATGGGACGGTGACAACAAGTCGCACCGGGACGCGATCCGCGGTCTCTGGGGAATGCAACAACGGAGAAATGAAATGCCACACGCTGGTGACAAGAACGGGACGGTTGTGATTAGGAAGAGAATAACGCGGAAAGGAACTGCAACACGCAGGACCCATCCCCGGTCTCCAGGGTGAAAGTCCAATGTGGTTCGAACCCACCACCAACCATTGCTTGGTACCCGACCAACCTTCCTGCGTTGATTTACAGCTTTTCAAAACTACTTGCTACCAAAATCATTCTGTGATCACAAAACAGGCTTCCCATTAATATACATTACTTCAAAATGTTGTAATTAACATATGAAAATAACTACATTAACGTGACCTGTACACAAATCAGTAGATAAAATAATGTGACTGTTTCATGAACTGCCTTGAGACTGGGCTGAACCATCTTTGGCAGAGCTTACTAACAATAGAGTGCAATGTGATTAATATTTTTCAACTTCTGCCAACGGATTAACTTTCTAAAAATGTGAAACCTGCAATGGTTCATTTCATATTTAAAGGGGGTCATTTTTGTAATGGTGTACTCTGGTCAACCCTGTTTAATATTCTGTATGTATCCATATCACTTTACTACGCTAGGTAGCAGTACATAGAACTCTTACATATGTAAAGTGAAAGGAAACACTGCAGTTTGAGCTTTTTCTTCTCTGTGCCTCATTGACTTTGAAAGCGTAAACAAACTCGTCTTTGAACACATTTGCTTGTTCTTTGTAATGTGTTCACACCTGCTGCTGAGTTCCTGTAACAGATGCATCTATGTTTTAGGGTCACTGTGCAGACTTGTGCACTGTGCTGTTAGCATACAGCCACATATTCACACGACACAATTAACAATGTATTCACACATTATTATGTACGTGTACACAAAGGAAAAACACAGACATACACAAATACACACTGGCAGAAACACACCCATACACCCACACACCTGCTACTTGTCCTCCTCCACAGCCCCTTGTGTTAATGGATGGGAGTCTAATTACTACTCTCACAGTGGGACTATTTTCTCCACACTTGTCTCCCAGGACATGTGTGCGTGTTAGTGTGTGTGCATGTGTGAGTGTGTTCGGGAGTTGTGGGGTTAGCTACTGTCAGCACAGAGCTCACACACACTGCTCATTAGCAGACTTTCTCTCTTTTCCTCTCCTTTTTGCTTACTGCTCGACACGTTCGCACAGAAACAAACTCGGCTTCCTATAAAACACTGTTAAACACGGCGCGGTGTTAAGATGAACATCTAAACAGGTAGTAGCACCATAGTTTTGCGTATACATTATATTCTAAGATAGTTTATTTCCTCTCTATCTGTCTGCCTTTTTCTCTCACAGTGATAGCTTGGGAAAGCAATGATTGGTGCGCCTTGAGCAAGACACAAAACCAGACACTCACTTCCCCATTCAACCATCACAGATCTGGTTAAAAATAACGACAAGGAACTGTAAGCCAATGACTCCTTCTCTCACAGTACTAATGCACATATCTGCATGCACAATCACACACACACACACACACAGGCACGCACGCGAACACAGTGCTGGTGGTGGCTGAGGTATTCCGAGTCTGTGTTTTGACATGGCCTCGTCTGTGACGCAGTCTGTGTTGTACCATAAACTGTCTCTGTACCGGAGTGACCTCCCCCACCACTTCCTCTGTTGTCTGTGTGTGTTTCTTCTCCCCTGTGGCTTTCAGACTCGAGGTCTAAGTGGAGCACAGAGGAGCAGACAGGTCTTCAGAGGAAAGATTGCTGTTGAGAAACGTCTGCAGCTCACAAACAAAGGCCACCTGGCTCCTAGCAGCAGGACGGAAATGTGCTCTCCTCGCTGCTACAGTGTGCTAATAACAGGGCCCGCACTCTTGAGGCCTAATTAGCCCTTCAACTAATGTGGTGCTAATCATTCATAAATGCTGAATAGACTTTGATGTTTATTTTTTCCAGTAATTGAGTCTGTTCTCAATTGTCTGACCTGTGTTGTTTTCAATCTGGAATATAGCATGGTAGAGGATAGATTGGACATTTGTGTAGCTTAGTGCTACTCTAGTGTGTGTCCTGTGTGTTCTTAATGTGGTATTAATGGTGAGCTTATATTGTTGTGGTAATGGCACACTTAATTGTGAATGCCCCAGTTAAATATGTTTGTGAGCTTGAAATTCAGGACAAAAGCCACAGCCCTACATCTCACCTTTTGCTGTATACCAACTTAGTGCCCACGACCAGTGTCTGTTTTTAATGATCTGATCATTTTCTGTTAATTCATCTTTTTAATTTTACTTAAAATGATTTCATTCTCCTCTGTCATTGATTTTTTAATACTTTAGCTGTTGGCCCAATCAGTTATATTTCTGGCCCTAAAAATACAAGTCATTAATGTACACAATAGAAGAGAATTCATTATAGAAGAAATGTGGAAATCGATTGAATTGTAAACAATAATTCTTATTTCCTGCTCTATTTGGAATTATTTTTTAAATAAACCTTTACCAGCATTGCGACCAGTAAGTGGTTGTCTGTTGTAAAGCTACAGTATTAATACTTTACATACGGCGCATGTTTCGAGGATTTGTTACCGCTGTGCAAATGTTGTCTTCAATCCTAACATTCACTCTGGTGAGCATGAATATGGCTTTGCTAGATTTGTGTTTGGCTCAAACACAAAGAGCCCAAGCTGACCTTTCACAGTTGTTGCATTCCTCATTTGGTATCACCGTTGCCGCTGTAGCCCCGCCACTTTTTTTTTTTTTTTTAATCTGTTTATTGATTAAAAAAAAAAAATAAGAAAATAACGTGGCACTTTACATTTTTATGACTGTGGCTTTAAATGCTTCACATTCATATCTTCCCTGTATTACACTTTGATTTCTATTCACTGTATTGTTGGTCGGGCTGTGGCTGTTATAGCACCACATCATTCTCTTAAGTATCCATCAAGTGAACACCAGTTGCCAAAGTCACAACCTCTGGATACAAATGTTGCACAGAGCAACAGTGTATGGGCTGCAGATTAAGGATGAAAAACAGGAATTGAGTCTTTCAGGCGGCCATGCAAGCGGAGTATGGATTTATCTCTCTGGCTGACCTCATCGGCTGCTCGCTGTTGACCGGCGATGCAGAAGGAGGGGCAGATGGAGGGTGGGCAGAGACCAGCACCCGAGTGGACCCCAAGGCCGCTCGATTGCTCAGCCAAGTCGAAAATGTGTTCTCAGATCTTTGCCTGACATGCTGTCCTGTGGGGTTAGGCCTCTGCGTGTGTTTGGTTGTGCGTGTGTACATCAGGGAGGAGAGGAAGTACCGTTTGGCAGAAATTCACACTGATCAGCCTTGACTTGTGTGTGTGTGTGTGTGTGTGTGTGTGTACGTGTGTGTGTGTGGTTTAAAAGGAACAGAGGCATGTTTGTATGAAGTAAGGCAATGTGATTTACGTCAGTTTTGTGAATATCTTATGTCATCTGTTTGGAGGTGATGTGTTTGTTCATATTACAGGAACATTATTGGTAACACATCAGAAGTGTGTGAAGCATTAAACGTGTATTCGATACGCACGTGGTGTGACATGTATGTTTGCTTGCTGGAGTTTAACCACACCAAGTGCACTTCAGATGACAATTTCTGAAATAGAGGCCTGTCTGGCAATATGTAAAATAGGAGTGTGTCTGAATTTGTGTATTTGAAAAGTATTCAAGTAAGGGTGTGTATATGTGTGTTTCATGTTGTATTGGAGGCAGTGAATCCATAATGCCTCCCTGGGCCTGTTTCCAACTGGAACACTTTGTCAGATTGAGCGACCTTCGGCTGACAGGCCGAGGAGTTCACTGTACCGTGTTTGTCTGTGCATACAGCACAGTCTGTGATTGTATGGTCATGCATGCGTGCAATTGCATGTATTAATACGGGTGAATGCACGCCTGTGTGACTTTGTCTGTACGTGTGTGTGTCACACATCCATTGTGTGCGTGTGTTTGCAAATCTCCCAGTGTAGCAATACATCTTGACAGTCTGTATAGCCCCATCACATCACTGTCACGCCACTATCTCACTCGGACGAGTGATTGAAGGAGTCCAGAGGGAGAGAGAGAGAGAGTGAATGACAAAGAAAACGACAGATCACATCGGCCTCATCAGGAAAAAGTGCTGTGACACACACTCTTCTTCTTGGAGAGAGGAGGGCTGAGCAAAACAAAACAAACAGAGTCAACTTCCCTCTGATCCATGGATATTGGCCTGATTGGAAGTCTCCTCTCATTTGGTTTCCTCAGAGGTAAACAGCTTGCAGCTTGAATTTCCACCCTTTTCAATGCTGACACAAGATTTACTTGGGCATGGTAGTAATGACAGCCTCCCTTTTTTCTGCAGTCAAAAAACAAGTATTAGAGACCACAGTCTTTATGTCCTCCAAGGAAACAGTCTATGAAATGCTATAGCGCTTTTATGTTACATTAGGTATGACAAGGAAACCGCTTATGCAATATTGCCATTGTTATTTTTACTTAGTTCTGCTGAATGGAGAGAAGCCGATAAGAAGCCGATTCTATTAGAAGATTGTGGTAGCCAGGTCATTAAGTCCATGGGCTCTGATGTTCAATGACCTTCCTTAAACTTGTCCTCTTTAAGACCGTTTGTCCATTGCCTGTTCATGTGCAGCTGTATACCTCTTTGGCTCTGTTTGTTTTCACACTGAACCAAACAACACCCGCATAATGCTGCTCCAGTGATTTCAGATAGCATGCTGTCATACTGGAAGCAAAAGACGCCTGAAGTGTGTCTATTGTGTAGTCTAGTGTGTGTCCCTGTTGTCCCACCATGCCAGCTGTCCCTTTTACACATACATTGTATGTTCAGATACTTCATACGCTGCCAGCTTAACAGCGTGGAAACTCTGTCCCCCCATTCTGTGTACATACCAGCGCAGCATTGCTGCCTTGAACATGCTGTGTGTGAACGGGGCTTTGGATGAACAATGAGTTGAGTGAGATGAGTGTATTCTTGTTCTAAACCAACATTTTGAATTGAAAAAGTGACTTTCACACTTTTATTTTGCGATCTGAAGTAGAAAATCTGGAACCAGGACAACAAGAGATACTGTTATAAGGTGATTAATTAGTCATTTGACCTGTTGTTACTGAGGGGGGAAGGTATTGATAGTAATGTACAAGTTCCTGACGTGCTATAGATGTATTGATGCTGAAAATAAAATGTATTCTGCTGAGCCGAGTGACTTGACCTCATTTACACTCACCGGCCACTTTATTAGGTACCCCATGCTAGTAACGGGTTGGACCCCCTTTTGCCTTTAGAACTGCCTCAA
>NC_048407.1:11290858-11300648 GCF_013103735.1 Etheostoma cragini | reverse complement strand
GATTGGCTGCTTAGAAATTAAGTGTTAACGAGCAGTTGGACAGGTGTACCTAATAAAGTGGCCGGTGAGTGTAGCTTTCCTACTATTCAGTATACAAACATGATGAATTTTGTCCCATGTGTTGTTTTTTTCACGGCTAAAATGGAACTTTACATATGTATTTGTGTTGACATGTTTGTGCCTTTAGTGGGCTCCAAATAAATAAATATTTATTTGTATATATAATATCTAAAGTTGACAGCTTGAGACGATAAAGTGACAGACCATGAGATATCTTATTAGAGTAAATATCAACAACTGACCTTTAATGACTTAATGCCAGAGGAATTCGAACTTAGTTGGCTCTTAAAGGATCCACTCATGTGAAACACACATAGAGAGCGGGCTGGCATTGAGCTGAATACTCAATTTGTGGCAGCGATGAAGCTCATGATATCCTGCTACGTTGTCATTTGTTAGAGATAGGCTTTAGCTATTTACAAGGAGTGAATAGCTTGTCCTTTTAAAATGGCATGAAATTGGTCTCAGCATAATTCTTGAAGACTGTTCAGGAGTCATGGATAATTTCCTCCTAACGACAGATGAATATATATGAAACTGCAATGTCCCAGTGTTGAAAGATTGTTTGCCAAATAGTCTGAAGTTATGGTAATTAAGTAGCATCTCAATGTTTATGTAAAAACTGCTTTTTGTGGTATTTCTACTTCATTGAATAGTTAGGATTTTGAAGAGCAACGATTAGAGATTGTGAGCAGATCTTCTGTATGTTTGTATATGTCACATCTTTCTGTCTTCATGTTTTATTGGTTTTTAGCCACATTAGCGGCTGGGATAAAGATGTTGGTTGGTTGACTGGTCGAAACTAAAACAACCCAACGCCTCAAATCCCATCAGCCTCAGCTGTTCTTTGTGTTGACTGCTGCTGAGCAAATGTTAGCCATACTATGCTTTACGCTTCAAATTAGGTTGGCAAATGGTGAGCATTACACTTCTACGCTAAACATCAGCATGTTAGCATGCTGCCATTAGCATTTAGCTCTGCCTTGATACAACTTCAAGGAGCTTCAACTTCAATTCAATCTCGGTCAGTTCAGGTCAAGTAGATACTGTACATATAGAAAATATAGAGAACGTGAAGCAGAGTACAAAGTGGAGGCATCCCCTAAGCCTTCATTGTATTTTAAATTCAAGTAGGATTCAGTCTGTTGTTTGGTGAAATATTTGTGCTATTTTTCCACTTTTGTGCATTGCCTTGTTATGTAGGAGCCTCCAGACAGCTGTGAAACTATGGTGACACCTGTGCAGATCTCATTAAGATGTCCAGCGGGGAAGGTGCTCACTCAGCCTTGGCAACAGGGCTAAGTACTGCAGCTCTCACAGGGAACCAAATTATAGTAGTGGTGAGTACATCTGAAGGGAAGTTAGCAACCTACACTGCTGCAGCTCTCACAAGCCTAAAGCCTAAGTATTTCTGCCATGCTGATGTTTTTTCATCATTGCTTGGGACTTTCTGTCTCATCCATAAACTGCACATTCATTTGACGGAATCCAGCTGCACGCTAATATGAATTCCTTGTATTGTAGATTTAAGTTTATATTTCCCAAATGTGATGTTTGGCTTGGCCCACTCAGGTTAGAGCCAGCGAATGTGATTTTAGTCCTCGTTTCAGAGTAATAATTTACAAAATTGCACAGGGTAAACTTTCATGACTTCATTTCCTCTCCTGGTGCGTTGTCACTCAGCTGTAAATGCAATCAGTTGCTTGTCCAATTATGTTCAAACCCAGCCTGTCAGGGCTGTTTTGAAATGCCGGACTGCGGTTTACTGAAACAGTGAGAAGATTCATGGCTTGTTCGCCGTGTCAGCTGCTGCTTTTAATCAAACTATCTGCTGAATAATATCCAGATTGTGCCTGCACTCCTTCATCCAATCCTTTTATGCGTTGGCCGCTCGGAGCGCGCAAAGAAAATCTCCTTCATACTCATGGCTTTTTCAACCTCTTCTCAAAATGTGGAGCACAGATGGTCAGCGTTGGCTCAGAACCAGGTTTGAAAGGTTCTTGAAGTTTTGTTTTTTTTAAGACTCAGGATGGTCCTGAAGTTTAAGAGAAATGCGATAAGTTGAATCAATAAAAGAAAACGTGCGGGAACAAAGCGTTAGGTCTTCTGAGTGAGTCTTCCTAATCCAGTAAATTAATCTTATTAGCCAGAAGACTAAATGGAAGTTTTTTTTGTTTCCAGCTTTCTTTTCATCATAATTGCTTTTGTTTGTTTGGTGTGTGTGTGGCAGCGTTGTAGCGGGGTTGTTTTATAGAAATCTCATGGCACGAGCACGTAATTAAAGCATTTTAGGGAAAGTGTTATTTGAGATCTTCATCAGCATAGACAAGCGCGACAATTGCCATCGCACGCAGTGATTTATTAGTTTCATTAATTTATGTTGATTTGCTTAATCCCTCTCAGAGTGTGTCAGGCTCCGATCACATCAAGATGTTTACAGCCCTGGCACTCAGCAAAGAGAGTTGTTATAATACTCAAGTCACATAATTAAACTGGAGTGCTGGATGTGTAATAGGGTTAAATTGGAGACAAAGACTGCAATCAATTTTTATCACTTAGGAATTGGTAGAGAATGCGTCTTGTATGATCCTTATGCACGATATCCCATAATAGTCTTTTAACTTTGTATTATGTGGGTGTGAGCAGAGACTTGAGGAAAGTGGCCTTCTACTACTCCGGTTCAATCCCACATTTATTATTGATCAAATGTATTGTGTGTTGAAGATATTTATCGTATTTTAATCATCCTTTTCCCCCTCCCCCCCTCCCCATTTGTTTGCCCTTTCCACTCGTTTTTGTCAAAATAGTGGCTGAAAACTAGATGCATGCTGGTAAAGAAGCAAGGGTATTTTTAACAAGGCTCCCTGTGTCAGTTGCCAAGCATTGAAGGGCTTGTATGTAAGTCTTGTGCCTGGAGGGACTTTTGGTTGTGTCTTCTTGTGGCAATAACAAGTAAAGGAACATTGGAGAAGCCAAAGGGGGATTTTTTTCCCCAGCAAGGTTGTGGAACTGACACTTAGAAATGTATCACAGGAGGGCCTCCAGAGACAGATAGCCTTTTGTTTTTTGCACTATAGGCAGATGTGGGATGAATCAGCATAGATATACTGCTGCTGTAACTACTCACGGAGGTGACACCAGGAGTTGTTGGCCCCTTGACAACAGCTCAACAACAGCTCTGACATAATAAATATATGTGGTCCCTGGTATGTTCCAGCTCTCCTCTCCAGCTCCGGGTTTCCTTGAACCTTTAAGGTTTCATCTGGCCAAAAGCAAGCCTGAGTTCATTTAGACTATTGTATAGAAAAGGATATCTATAAAAGGTTAAAGGGGAAATATTTGTTCACATTGTCAATCTCAAGTAGTGCTGCAACCAGTGATTATTTTCATAATCTTATCAATTAAAGCACTTTGGGGGCAGTTGTGACTGTTTCTAAATGTGCTATATAAATTAAACTTTGACTTTAACTTTGAAAAATCTGCCTAAAAAATTGTTGGTTTATTGATTAATTATCTTCAGAAAATAGTGAAAAAGCCCTGTCACAATATAACCTGAGCCAAGGGGAATGGCCTTTAAATCATTGTTTAACCTCAACAAATGCCCAAAATGCAAAAAGATTCAGTATACAGTATGTAAAATGTACCATGTAAAACAAAGGAAGGCAGAACAGCTTTACATTTTAGAAACCCTGAAACCATGTTTGGCAAGTGTCTTTCATATAATCAAATAAACCGATTGAAATATGTATATACAGTATATATATATACACAGCATATCATCTGTACCGGATTCTATTTTACAGAAAACACAACAATCTTCCTATTTATACGTATAACCTGATAAAATAGATCTCCTGTATAAATATCCGTGACAAATCTTTTATTATATCATATAACTAATTGGGACATCTGCATTTACACTCCTGATTCCTGATTTGACAATAGTGGAACACCTGAATTTGGAGGGGGAATACACACCCACACACACACACACACACACACACACTGTTGTTTGTCTTCTCACTCTGAGCCAGCGTGTCTTCAGCTCTATCTGCCTACTTCAGCTGGCTACTCACAGCATGATCGCAGTTCTTTAATCTCATTAACTGCTATCTTTGGGAGCACATCTAAATGACTTTAAGGCAGATGATCTGGTTGAGTGCAGGTTTAATTGTTGTCCAAGGCTATTGTAATTGCTATCTTACCACTTAAAACAGCTTGGCATTGAGGCTGAATCTCCCCTCTCCAACTGCCAGCTATTTATTTAGTCTGTGACCTTTGGTATGTGTGACCATATAAATATGAACGTGTTTTATGAGGGTCTTTATGAGCCACTTTTAACCACACCATCTGCTAACCTCTTTGAATGGTAATCTCAGTCTGTCAGTAGAAATATTTCAACAACTGTTAAATGGATTTTGGTGATGCCCTGACGTTTCCTGTAGCGCCATCAGCAGGTTGACATTTTTTGCTTTTAGTGAAATGTCTTGGTTGCCATCACATCTGGTGCAGAGGCTCACATTCCACTCTGGATGAACTGTACAAAGTTTGATGATCCTTTTCATCCGGCTCCATCATCAGATCAAACTTTCAATTTGTTTAATACGTTGGTTTATGACCATATACCCACTGCAAATTGAATCCCATTCCGCCCCAGATGAACTTTGCGTTTAGTGCTAGCATGCTATGCTAAACACGGTGAACTAATACGGTGAACTTGCTAAACAATACATACCAGCAAACCATCAGCATGTTTACACTGTCATTGCGAGCATGTTGCCATGCTGCCGTTAACATTAAACCGAACGTCCTGCTGTTCCGAAATACAGGCTCACAGAGGCACTATATCCTTCTACAGTACTCATCTTCTGCACATTATAAAGACATCAGCTGCCAAGCCACTCAAAAACAGCCCGACCCTGGACACGGTGTGGGTGGCTCTTTGAATAAGAGAACTATCTGTTGTTTAAGAGGCACTTCAGTCAGTTTCTAAAACACATTTGTGAGTGCTGCTACAAAGAGCATGAACTAAAGTACATACTCCTGTAGGTGCTAAAGCTCCACATCGTGACCCCTGAGAGGCTGTTGATCACGTTTCGTAACAATCTCATCTTCTCAGGCCTGGAGGATGGAAAGGCTCAAGGAGTTGCTCCGTTGTTCTCTAACAAGCACTTGAACCTCGCTACCAAGGAGACCCAGGTTCTCCCCAAATCCCAATTAATGAGAGAAAGGCTTACACAGGGTGTTCTTGACTCTGGCTGTGACGGTTTCATTGTAATTTTGGCGAGGCTCCTCCGGCAACAATCTACTCCACTTGACAGCTCTGTGCTCCTGATTGAACTCAAAGCCCTCTTTTGCATATTCATGTAGTTACCACTGAATACAGTTTAGCGGAAGAACATAAGCCCGCTAAGAGGATGTGTGAAGGCCGTGCAGTTGTGTATTTGTAGGCAAGGAGCCATTATATATCTTTTTAACATGCATCCACAATGAATAATTTAAATGAATGTGTTCATACAGATGACAATGGCATACATGCAATATTTTGTTCATGTCAAATCTGATTAGTCCACTGGAATATATCAGTGCTTTTTAATCATGTCTTGTATTAGTCAGGTAAAGTGCTAATGATGGCACACTAAGACACAATCCACTTTAAAAATAAGGGTCTAACATGTTAATAGGAGGACATTTGGTATCTGTATCCATTGCTGTTAGAGCTACGAGGAAAGCTTATGTTTACCATTTAACTACTAAAGCCTATTTGTATCCATTTGCTTTTTTTTCTTATATTAAGTCCTTTAAACTATTATTTAATCACGACTGCAAATTAAAAATGACAATAAAACATTTGGACATGAAATGAATTTCAATTTAACCACTCTAAACAGACGTATTCAATTACGTAAAGCAAATACTCTTACAGATAGACTTACAGATTGTTTAGTTAGGACACAACTATCACAATCTCCCTCTCTCATATCTTATTTAAGGTTATCTGCTGATGCTGAGTACTTATCTGATATTGATACTACCTTTTCCCCAAATTTAAGAAACAGTTTACATCCCTGCTTAGAACTTATTGAAATCCTTTATATGTAAAGTAACATGAGGCCAGTGAATGCTGTGGCACTTAAAGCTGTGACTGAATGAATATTTCGGATCGGTACATCTCTATTGCTTATTCTAAGGTAATTAACATTAACGCACTGTGACAAGTTAAAATGTTAATTGAATGAGTTGAAGAAATTGCCTGGAAATCCAGACCCAAATCCAAAATGATTAAGGGTCTGGCATCAAGGAATTAAAGCACCAAGCGTGCATTTGAAAATCTCCCTGAACGCAATTGGATAACACTACGACCAATCACAACAAAACACAGGGTGAAATATCCAGAGCCCCATACGCTTAGCTACCAACGGAGCTAATTGGTAGATTAAACCATCGTCATCTGTTTAGCTCGCCTCTGGCCCGCCTATATCAGATACACCGATGTGATTGGTGCAGGTTGGCTACAAGAGCATAGTTAATGAGAAGCATTACTCAATGCCAGAGTGACTCGTTTAGCAAATTCAAATTGTGCTCTTGCGAGAACTCTGTATTTCCATGGCATTACAGTATATTAACTACAACTTCCTGTTTCACCTATCAGCCATTCCACTGCAGATTTGAAAATAAGAAACCTTTTTTGCACTATGGATATATACATGCATTATGGTTCCCCTGAATAAAAGGGTCTTAAGTCTTCAATTGACTACTTGTAAGACAGATGTGCTGATGTTGGCAGGGAACATGTTCCAAAAGGAGGGAGCCCTGTTGCAGAACGCTGTGCCCCAAGCTGTTGGCTGCTGAACGTGGGAAGTGAATGAGTAATAATACTTCCTGTGTGAAGAGGGTTTAAGTAGGTTTATATGGAGTGCATAAATTAGTGGTTGTACTAAGGTCATGTAATGCTTTGTGAGACTGACTTCAATCAAGTCATAAATTCACTGGGAGCCTATAGTAATGTCAATATGTATTCTGGTTCACCTCAATGTTCAACTTCATTGTTATATACTTGGATGCATTTCATTTGAAATGTAAAGCTGGGATAAATGCAGTGCTGCTGGAATGTGCATGAAAAGTTGTAGTATGTGTGTATGTATATACATATATTACATAGTGGCATATTGGCTTTCCCTTTGTGTCACATATTTATCTCAGAAGTTGAATATGCATTGAATCCTGCGATCGCACAGTTGCATTTTTCTGGAGGGACTTCTATGTCTTTGTATGTCTTTGGTAAAATGTAGTTCCAATAAAAAATGGTTGACGCTAGTCTGTGGTTTAATTTTCTTAACTGGGACATTGTTCCTTAAATTACGTATTTCTGCTCTTTATTTCAAATGTATTTATTAATTGTTTTAAACAGCACAAACGTATATCCATTTGCCTTCTCTGGGTATATCTCAATGTAAAATTACTTTATATTGTTGCTCCTGTATTAAAGTCTTCATTGTGGGAAATCTAGTTGTCATTATGCATGAAAGACTGTTCCTGCATTAGCATTACTGCTGTTGCTCAGATGAGCATAGTGTAGATAGCTTGATGCAGCATCCCTGACTTCAGATCAGATCAGCCGAGACGGGCCATTACCATAAAATGAAGCATGCAGGAGGAAAAAGGCAGAGAGAAGTATTAACAGTATTGTAGTTTGTAGGCACATGTTCTTCCTTTAAGGAAGTGCACTATAACTCGCACAATTTCTTGTCCTTATTAACATAATATTAGCTTTGAAAAGACTGGAGCTAAATGCATTTTTCCGCATGAATAATGCAAGTAAGAGACATGTCGTCTTCCATGTTTCTTTTCCTTGCATTCTGCAGCTCTTCCTTTTCTGAAGTAGATGTCCCTAAAAGCCTTTCCTGGGAGAGTGCAGTGAGGTGGACAGCAAAGCAGAACAAAAGGTTATTTTGTTGAAAGAGGCCGAGTGGTGACAAATTATGAACAACTCATTACACTGAGGTGGCACTTTTTAGAGCAGCGAAACACAATCAAACATTGAGGATGGATCTCTGGGGGAATGTTGGAAGGTGCTAATAGCTCTCTGTCACTGACAAAATGAATTACATTAAATTTCCCCAAAGACCAAAATCTCATTAATACTTTAGTGCATTTCATCTTTTAGGATATGTTTTTCTGGTGTTTCTGCTTTGTTAGATACAGCACTTCTTAAAATACAGGAAGTGATCAGGGAAAGGGGTGTGTGTGTGTGTGTGTGTGTGTGTGTGTGTGTGTGTGTGTCTGTGTTTGTGTGTGTGTGTGTGTGTGTGTGTGTGTTGTGATTTTCTTTTACTAACTTGTATGTAAATGAATATATACTACTTAATGTTTTTTACCTGTTCTCATATGTAATTTCTGGTACTTACGAAACACAATCCTTTCCACCAGAGAGCATGGTTCTGCATCCCACATGTGGTTTAGGCTACTAAAACATTTTGGCGTAGTTATATATTTCAAATGTAAACACGTCCTGTCCCTGGACTTTTTCAATATGTAACCAAGACTAAGATCTACCCTCAATCCAGTGCATTTAGTTATGTTTCTTTTACGACATTTGCAATTGCAAATTAGGATTAAATGAAAGGGATTTTAGTAGTTTTCTGCAATTCTTTGCATTAAAATTTTTTGATTGAATAACAGAAAAGCCCAAATAGTTGTAGTTGTGTAGATTGACATTTTAGGAATTGCTCTTATTTGCTTTCTTGCCAGTTAAACAAGAAGTTTAAACGGGTCTTAATGGGTCAGTGGAAGTATTTCAATTTACTGAGTAATTGGACATGCAGTGACAGAGAAAATGTAAACAAATCAATACATGTGGTTTTAAGCCTCCCACCCCTAACACTGAGGAACTTGATTGGTAAGATATGATGGAGTATAATTAAGCAGTAGTTACAGTAGCAACCTAAAATATGCAGTTTTGGTATGGCACTTAGATCCAAAGCCCTTCCCTTTGCTGTGGCGGGACTAACAGAGGAAAGATGAAATGAAAACTAGCAAGGAAAACAATAAAAAAGACAATATCATGGAGGAGTGCTATCTAGGGTTGCACAACATCTTTTATTGCTGCCTTTTTATATTCAAATTCATGTTCAAATTGTTCAATAAAAGAATGGAAATCATTTCCTTTCATTTGTTTTTAATTCAACAAGCAATTGCTGTGTTTTAGCAGAATACTGAAAGCCGCAGAGAGGCAGAACTGAGTACACTTTAATAGCTGTTGATTTATTTATTGCAAGTAATATCATTATCGCGATTTTCAACAACATTATTGCATATTTTCCTCAAATCGTGTAGCCCTGGTGCAAGTCCAGTCAATACAGTATTGTCACAGAGTTTCATAATTTGGTTTGCTATTGCAGGGCGGTGGGGTGAAGCGGTGTACCCCTCCTCTAGTCTCTTGGATAGAGTTATCAGCTGTTTGGATGCTATGGTGTTAAAGAGTGCCTCTGTGTGGGCCAGCACATGTTTCCCTGGTGGCATCACCAAATCCCCTCGGCTGGACTCCCCACTTCGCTTAATATCCCTTGTCAACAACTGCTTTAGTTCAGTTCTCGCCAGAAGTATTCTAATCAGTCACTATAATGGGCTAAACAGCGCTACACTGGCCCCGAGGCCAGCTGCTGGAAATGTTTAGATGTGTTTGGATACGTGCCTGCATTGCAATGGCCTGCCAGCAAGGGGGAGGGGG
>NC_048407.1:11259579-11290848 GCF_013103735.1 Etheostoma cragini | reverse complement strand
AGACCTGTGATGAACACACACACACAAACACACGCAACCGTGGGTAAAAACAACAAGACACTTTTTTGGAACAAGATGCAGGCCAAAATAGAAATGTATTAATATTATGTTGGCTTTCAGAGCATGACGAGTGACGACACATAGGCGCGGCTGGCTTTAATAAGAATGCACCTGCAAATACACCCTTCTTTCATATAATATTTCTGGGTGGTTGGTAGGGACAGGTGCTATTTTTGAAATAAACTTTGACATACTATAAGTTCCATTGCTTGACAACTTAGTAACACCCAAATAACAGTCCTTTAAGAATGGACAACTTGAGTTAGCTAAGTCTAAGTTGAATAGATCTGAGGGGTAAGTTCTCCCAAAAACCCAACATTGAGAGCTGTTAACTCTTGGTGTTTGGAGTTTTCAGTGGTTCAGCAATACTTTGGCCATAATTGGACTGTACAATGTGGTAAAACTAAATACAAAATCTGTGTTGACTTTCCCCCGTGTTAATAGACATGGTGCTGATAACAAATTCATTGTATCTGATGTCAACATTTAACATCGTGTGATTTAAGGATTCAAGTCTGATTGTTCATTTCTACTGTATATAATTTATTTAATGCAGGATATAAAACTCTTGATCATTTTTCAGACTGTGTATCTACTTATTGGGAATTTAAGGCTTAAAGGATCTTAAGTTGTAGGAGTTAAGCTTAAAGGAAAAGCACAACAAAATAGTAACTTTATTTATATCGCGATACACATCAATATCTGATAGAGAGCTGTTTCCTCCAGTGAACAAGATAATAAAAGACCTTGTGTCTTCCTGTCAAAATTGAAAATCAACACTTTTGTTGACGCTTTTTATCAATAATTTTAACTTTTTCTTACATTTTTGTCCCTTTTTTCAACACTTTTGACGCTTTTTTCAATGTTTGTTACTTCTTTTGACGTTTTCAACACTACGTAACACTAACTTATTAACTCTAAGCTTACAGTTATTATTTAAATGATAATAAACCTCATTTATAGGAAATTATACCTAATGTTTGAGTTTGAAAAGCAGAAATTAGGAATTATTTGGACTAAAATTAAAGGAATGTATGTTGATGGATAATCACAGACTGGAATATGTCAACTTGTACTCATCCGATTTGGAAACCACTTCAATTTGTTTTTCAAATGCTATTTTATTGAATAAGACACCCCAAAATGAATGAAAGTAGAGATTTGTACTTGTGTGGAATCAATCATGTTATTTTGGGTAATTACAATTCGGTAGTTAAAAAGAAAATTGATGTAGAAAAACGGGTCAGTTTGACCAAGGACAACATGGGGGTTAAAGTAAAGATGGGGAGTGGGCAGCGTGCCAGCCTCAGTGATAAGTAGACCACTGCACAGCTATGATAGTGGAGAAACCTGATATCAGGATGGCAGCACTCAGCATTTTAGCGGTGAGGGACAGACGGAGGGGGGGCAGTACACTAACAACAGTATTGCTTTTAAGTGGACGGCTTGAAGATATTAACACAAGATGCTGTTTGCCTGTGTGTGAGTTAATGTTACATCAAGCAGAAGTGGTGCTGAAAAGAACTCTTAACTAGACCTGTGAGTGAAGATTAACCCTCATGTTTTCAAAGTTTTTTTTTAAATTAGAATTTATATTGTTATATCGAATGACATTGGGTAAAGCTACAAAAGCAATGGAAAAAAACAAAATAAACACCAGAAGAAAAAGTCAAAGACTTTGGAAAAAGTGTCCAAAATGTAAAAAAACGGCCCAAAACATTGAAAGCGTGACAAAAACAAAAAGAAAAGGTTAAATAAAGCAATAACAACTTGTTTTAAAAAGTGATCAAACACACAAAAACTTGGAAAAAGCAGCTATAACATTGAGTTAGAGACAACAACAGTGTTTGCTTTCATAGTTGACGGGAAGACAACACAAGGGTTGAACCCTGTCACATACTTCCTTTTTGCACCGTGTGAGCTTATTTGTTTCAAATCCGGTGAAATCTCTGAGAAAAAACCCAAACCACGTTTGCAACTGACAGTTTGCATTTTTGCGAGGGTTGTGTTTATCACACAGTTACTTTCTGTTCTAAGTCATAACCCACGCAGCATCTCTACAACCACACGTTGTTTTGATTGACAAGAGTTTGGAAACCCTGTGGTGCTTCCTCAATAGTTGATTAGCTGATCCCATTCTCACGTTAACAAACATACTCAGCAGTGGCAGAATCTCAGCCTTATTCCAGACCTCTGAATCATCTCACACATGATGACCAGTGATTCAAAGGTTGATATAATAATGATGAGGCAACCCAGTGAGCCGGATCAAAGTGGCTTTCTGTTACATGACAGGGAACTCCACCTTTGCTTTGTGGTCACTTTCTAGCCTGCTTCATCTGTTATTTTTCTGTATTAAGATGTGTATCTGGTTAAATAATAACAACACATCCTCATATCTAAACAACAGTTTAGGTTGATTTACTCATACCTTGTCACCACACTTCCTCGTTTCTCTCGTGTTAATTGCTACAGCTATGAGAGGGCACATCTTCCATTCCAACTTACATTGATGCAAACTTGCTGTGGTTTGCAGAAATGTTACTTTGTGCTAATATTATGCTAGCTGGAGCAGTGTTGACCACTAATAATATCAGAACAGCAGGCTGGATGTAAAACAAAATCTAATCTTTTCCTGCGATTACACCAGCAATACTGCACTTCCCCATTCCAGTTCCTTGAAGACAGTATCATAGGTTCTGAATTCATTGCAGTGGGTGGAGCAGGGTAATTAGAGCTATTGATCTGGCTAAATGATAGCCTTCGCCTTGTGCTGAAGGGCATGTGCTCAGCAAGCCCCGGTGTTATCTGATGACCCATAAAATCGATGGCCTGGCTGCAATCTCCCTCGTGATTTACCTCATTCCGTTTATCTCACAAAGCTGAGTGCACATACACGAAAACAGCACACAGGGGCACGCACACTATTGCATACTCTCGACAAGCATGCATAAATGCTACACAATTCCCTCTGAAGTATACATGAGCGCAAACACATCATCTTGCCTACAGTCCTGAGACACTGCATGTAGGGGCTTGTTCCCTTGGAAACCATATTTTGCTCTGGTCCATAATGGATTCTGGTTACCCGCTGAGTGACTGATGAAAAAAGATCATTACATAGAGAAGACATTTGAAATGTCACCAAGATGTCAGGCTGCTCTCACATACTTGTAGATCCCCCCCCCCCCTTGTTTCTTACAGAAATGTTATGTTGGAACATGAGGTTAAGCGCAAACCTGCCAATAATGAACAATTTCCAATTTACAGAACTGCAGCCTCTGCGACTGTTATGCTTATCATTATTATGGTTTATCATTACTCTGGTTCCATTGTCTAAGATGATTGTTAGACTCCCCAACCACCATGTAAACCCTAGAATAACCAAATAAAAAATAAAAATTGAGACACTCAAACTGACACTCTATGAGATATTACACATGAACATGTTGAAACATCACCACCAAAACTGACACTCATCAGATATAACACACCAACATGTTGAAACATCAATACCAACACTGACACTCATCAGATATAACACACAAACATGTTGAAACATCACTACCAACACTGACACTCATCAGATATAACACACAAACATGTTGAAACATCACCACCAACACTGACACTCATCAGATATAACACATGAACAGACACACAAATTGGGTTGAATTGGACATGAAACTAGAAAAATATTACAGTGATAATGACATGAATACTTGAATATTGAGAAAAGGCCCTACTGGTTTCATGTCACCTTTTTGAAACTACTAGTATGACTGTAAGCAATAATGCAAAGAACTGTTTTATGTCCACAAGGGGTAAGCAATGTCTACATTTGCATAATCATTTTTGTGTTGATTGCGATAACTAAAAACCTTGTTTTTCTTAACTTTAACCTAAAGTGCTTTTGTTGCCTGAATCTAGACTCGCGTTGCCAGATCTAGCTGCACAGCGCTGGGGTGTAAGGTCTGGTTCCTTCACACATACATTCTGGGGTAGGAGACAAAATGCTCTGGGTTGTTATTCTAAAAACTAATCACAATCGTCCTGGGCGGCACTAAGTTCTGGATGTAGTGACGGAAGGAACTTCTGAAACATTTGCACCTGACAAAACAAAACGCCACATACAATATTAAGTGTAGTTAACTGTTCACACAATACAGTGATGTGAGCTATATCCATTGTGTACATAGTTAAACATGATTTGCTCTTACCAGTGTATCACCGTTAGGGTTGGGCATCGTTTGGACTTTAACGTTTCTGATTCCAATTCCAATTCTTCCTTTCGATTCCCGTTCTTATCGCTTCCGATTCTTTGAGGGGTGGAGTTGAAACGGGTCACATGCCTATTTACACAAATAAGAGGAAAGTTTTGATTTTAAGGTGGGTTGCAGTTTTACAGGGCTTTTTAATGTAAAATAGAGCCACACTAGAGCACCGCTTACCGTGCTCCAAGGCTGCAAACAAGTGCATGTCCACTTTGGAAACCAAAACTTTCGCATATTAAATTGGGAAACAATGATCGCATTTGAAACCAAATCCTCTACATGATTGCAAACGATTCCAACAAAGAAACTATTCTGCTGGGATTAAAAATTTTTAAACAATTGCCGGTAGGAATCAGTTCTCGATGACCAACTCTAATCACCGTGTCTACTTTGTCGATAACAATCCTCTCCAGTTGGTCCCAAAACATCCCAGTTAGATAGTAAAATCCATAAACATATATTCTCTGAACATCTTTACAATCATTCCCTGAAAGAACCAAGTGGGCCTGCCTTATTGGACAATCCAAATTTTCATCTAAACTTGCCATTTTTTCACAAAACAAACAAACAACAACAGCTGTGATGCAGTTATAACATACTGTAATAAGGTAACCCCAATAGTCCTATGTGTAACATAAATGTAGCACTTCAGTCACTCCCAAAAATGTGACTGTTAACATAATCAAGGCAGCGATTGCCTGCACAACGTAATTGGTAAAGCAGTATATTTCTAGGAGAAAGGGTTGCTAGACCAGGCACCTGTGTTTCTCTGGTAGCAGTAGCAGTAATAGTACAAGGGGTACTTGGCACCTGCCTGGCTGTGTTATCATTCACTTGGTAAAGCCAGAGTGGGCCTCAACGTCATCACCAGGTTCTCTTTCACTCTCCAGTTGAAGGACACAATGAGGTCACTTTGTTGACCTGTTTCCTACAGCCGCCACTTGGACGGTAATCACAAAAAATAACACCAACCCACTAAAGAGCCTTACACAGGGCTGGCCTGCAGACCCGATCACAATGAGTGCTGACTAAATGAGATCGTTAATCACACACCGCACAAGAGGCAGAGCCATTCTTAATTCATTAATGCTCAGCAGAACAGTCAGAGAAAAAAGACAAAATTATGTTTTTGGAATCAAACACTGTGAACTCCAAATTGACATTGAACAACATGGGCACAACATGCATGAGTGCTTAATTTAACGCTCCAGGGCAACAAGCCTATAGAAAACAGAAAATACCATGACTAACCTTCATTTACATGTAAGCTGGCTTGCAAAACTACAAAACAAATGATACAGTATATAGTCAGTATACATTTTAAACTGTTTTTCAATTGTCCTATATGTGTCTTATCAATATAGGGGCGGCTGTGGCTCAGTGGTAGAGCGGTTGCCTGCCAATCGGAAGGTTGGTGGTTCGATCCCCGCCCCTGCAGTCATTGTTGAAGTGTCCTTGGGCAAGGCACTGAACCCCGAGTTGCCCCCGGTGCTGCGCATCGGAGTGTGAATTTTTATCGGATGAGCAGGTGGCACCTGGTACAGCAGCCCCGGCCACAGTGTATGAATGTGTGTGAATGGTGAATGTTTCCTGTAGATGTAAAAGCGCTTTGAGCAGTTGTTAAGACTGGAAGAGCGCTATATAAATACAGCACATTTACATTTACAATACTAGTTATAAATGGTCAGTGGCACATAAAATGCCATTAAATGTTCAGAAAAAGTCTGAACATCTTTCACCTATACAACACCTGTACAAGCTGGAATAAGGCATCAGGAATTCAGTTCTGTGTAACTCTGCCTACTACGTTAAATAATAAAATGAAATGGGGAGAATTTTTTTTCTCCTGTTTTCTGCTGGTATATCATACCTGTTATGATGTTGTAGCCTACTGGCATTGACAATGCTACCTTCTGTATGCACAAATACGAATGTATGATAACATCTGTATGTGTTCAGCCCTATTATTTCTTCTACAAATGTGTGCAGGCTTACATGTGGACAAACACATACACCATATACCTCAGCCCATAGGACACACAAATGCATGGACTTTAGCCAAACAAGGTCTTTTTGTTCTGCTCATGTCTGTTTGTCTCTTTTGATAAGACCCTTTCATCTTGTTTGCATTGATTACAGGCTGACGAGTCACAATGATACACTTAGGGGCCTTGTTCATGTCCGCACCCCCCGTGACAACACACTGGGTCCATTGTGGCAAGGAATGTCTCCTTTCATGGCCTGAACCTGCCTGTGAAAGCATGTCAATAATCCTCAGTCAGTTGGTGTTTCACAATACTGCTACAACAATCCCACCAACCAGACCCCTGTAGAAATTGGCCTCATTTTTGCCCTGCTCAATGGAAAAATTGACTGGTATGGTTGAAAGAGCTCACTTAGAGCAGTAGTAGTGTTCACATCCCCAATGGTGAGGCGCAAGGCAAAAAATGCCATTTGCCTGATGAAGACCCAGCTGCGTTGAAACGTTGCATAACAATAAAACATATGGGAGAATTAGCAGAGTGTGGGCATCTCATTCTTTTATTGTTGAATAAAATTGTTATTTTTTATGGTTGAAAGAGCTGACAGTTAAAAAGATGAAGTAATTAATGTGATGGATGCTAATGAGAATCAAACAACTTGACAAAAGGTGAGACTACTTACACTAAAATTAAAGTTTGAATCAATGTTACTACTTTGAAGCAGTATGCAATCCTACTTTATTTAAAACCTCACATGCCACACCAAATATTGTGAGAACAGCGTTATTGCTTTGCACAGCCCCTCCTTGTTTTATACAGTGCAGGCCTCCAAATGGTGACTGAACAAGGTTTCTCTTCTCAGGAAGTATCAAGATCCTTGTATACAGCAGAAACAGGAACAAGCATCAGTTCGCTATCGAAGTTGTGGTCTTGGTACTGAGGAGTTGTTTGAGCAGAGAATGTGATACCATAAGCAGAATAAATGGGATTTGAGTCTTCAGTGGCCACTAAATCCATTGCAAAATATACAACAGTTATATTTATTTTGGGGCTGGTGTGAGTTGGTGTGTGAGGAGGGGGCTGAAGGAGGGTGAAGGGATCCATTGGCCAAGCTCTTGCAGAGATGGGACTGAAAAGAGCCAATCATTGCTCTGTAAAGAATTAAAACCACCTCTGCAAATAGCCCCAATATTTGTGTAGTGCCTCAGAGTGGGAGTTTCACAGCGTCTGGGTTTCCAGTGCAAATAAACAGTGCAGAGGTCTACAAGGGTGGACTGCCCCCCTTATCCCAGAGGTGAAGCCCAGTCCTTTGTTGCTGCCTAATCTAGGCCACTCTCTATTGAGTGGGATGAAAAGTGGATCTGTGTGTGTGTATGTGTGTGTGTGTGTGAGACATATTCACGGTCTTCAATGTGTGAGATGAAGCTGATGATAATGTTTGTTTGTATGTGGTTCTTGAATCAGAGTCTCTGGCCTGTGGAGACCACCGCTGTGTTTGCCAGTTCCCAGATAACCCACATGGTTACACTGCGCCTACACATATCAGCACAACTGACCAGCAATTCTGCATAAATCCACATTACCTGCCCGCTTGAGATATGATGAATAGAAGATGATGCAGATATGCTTGCTGTTGATTTTGGAAGGCATAAAAAAGTTGGACTGTATGGGAAAAAGAGCAGCACAACTCACTTTGAATATGTGAAGAAGGTTTGGGAGACTTCCACAGAAGCATTTAATGAACACTCAATTGAGGAGATAATTAAGCAGGCAATGCAGTTTCACCAAGATCTGTTATTGTGCAGCGCCGTCCCAACTCTCTGAAGTTCTTGTCCTCCTTAAGGTGTATTTAAAGTCATGCTGGAGGAGTTACGTTTAGCTAAACCTTTAAGGTAGACAAAGATGTTGCAGTCGCCCAAACACAGATTCTAAAGCCTAATTCAGAATCTATCTTCCTGGGAAGTATGCTAAAGTGTGGCTGGCCCTCTGACCTCCAAAAGGAGACAGTCCTGAGACAAAACAGTCCCTTATCACACAGCTGCATAGATTCCCTGAATCTGTAGAGACTAACATAATTAAAGTTGCAAGCAGTGTTGGATGGGCACTCGCTCCTCTTCGCACATCAGGGTTACAGGCGGACTCCGATCCATGCGACCCTGCATTTGCGCAACCGTCAGACACAGTGTGCACGGTTGAATGTGTGCAGTTTGAGATGGTGTATTGCAAAAGTTGTACCAAGTGTAGGGGGAAGGGCAAACCATCATCAATGAACAACAAACTCTCTACTCAGTTCAATGATACCTCACACAATAGTCTACAATAAACAGGTCATTATTTATGAAACAGGCGTGGATTAAGCATAGGGGGCAGGCCAAACCATCTCCAATGAAAAGCGGACTCTACTGAGTTCAATGACACCTCACACAATGGTCTACATCAAACAGTTTGAAATTTATAGGCTACTATCTTTTTATGTATACTATCTATTTTATAATCTATGACTGTACACATGTAAAATCACTTCAATTGTATTGATGCAAAATGGGATTGTCAAGCAGACAAACAGGCCAACACATATGTAATAAAAGATTGATACTTGGCGCCTGTTTATCGATACTGCATTGCCACTGAAAATATTGCAATACTGTATTGATTTTCCGCCCACCCTTAGACTCTACACAAAACAAACAATGGTCACTGAAATTGAGAGGATCATGCAGGAGATGGAGATAATAAATAAACAATGAACTTTTCATACGTTTTAATATGAAAACAATATAGCACGCGTGTTAATAGATTGGAATGTAATATCATTGTACTGTAGCTCAAATTACATAATTAATTTTTGTGAACCTTCATTTGGTAAACCTGCTTCATTCTAATGCCTAATATGTAGCACCTGGAAATCTATGCCTTTCTGAACCTGCCTACATTTTACCTGTGTTATGTCCCACCAATATCCAAGACATTGTAATTTCCCCTTACGGGGTTAATAAAGTATACATTATACATTATAATTATTATTATTATTCGGGTGCATCAATGGTAAGGGTGAACAATTCTCCTAAGATTTCCATCCGTTATGACAAAGATCAGTGCCCTTTTTCCTATGATGACAATAGGTATTTCATTTCTAACTAAATGTATGTGAATCACTTTGTTGGAACTGACAACACGGTGGTGTTTTTAATGCAAATGAGTGCTTGTTACGAGCAGCGGGGATTTGAAGAAGTTACTCATAGTTTAGTCTGTTCCTGACTATGATTACAACCAGGACTACTAAGATCATTTATCATCAAATCTCCCAGTGAGTATGTAGCATACAGGCATGACTTATGAGTTATTATCCCAACTCATGTCAGAACATCTGCAGGAGGAATACATTTGTTGCTAAGCAACAGCTAAAGCTCACAGCATGCTAGCTACAATTATGTTGAAAATGAATATAGGTCTCAAGTGTTTGCGTAGTTCTATAGAATAGATATATCTGCATTTTAGAAATACTTAATAAAAAGATTTAAATCAAATTGAGATGCATTTTTCAAGACAAAATGGAAATCTTTTTATTCTTTGAAGTAGCCAAGCCTTATATTCACAAATAAAAAAAGAATATTCTAAAATCTGATTTAGTTGTTCAGGATCGTGTTGCTAGCAAACATTTATTTGGCGATTTATTTAAATCATATTTGTCACGGACTTCAGTTGAAGCTTAAGTTCTTTGAAGACAACCTGTTGAAGATGGGCGCCTGGTTAGCCCACCTGGTAGAGCGGGCGCCCTGTCTTAGAGGCGTACCCCTCGACGCAGTGGCCACTGGTTTGACTCCACCCTGTGGCCCTTTGCTGCCTATGGCCCCCCCAAAAGATTCTCTGTTGACATCTGTAAATGTGCCATATACACTTAGGTTATTAAAAATACTTAACTTCTTAAATCATCATTTAGGGATACACTTAATTTACACTAGGTAAAAAGATTAGTTTTATCTTTAAACAAACTACTGCCCACAACATTTAAGCTAACCTTGTCCTAATAAACCTATGGTAAATGTCATATAGGCTAGCCAAACGTGGTCTACATGTTTCAGGGAATTTTTAGAAATGTAAATGTGAGTGGACTGAATGGACACCCAGATAAACAAACCAATACAATTTCAGAAATAAAATGAGGGCAAAAACAGATGAGTGAAACGAGCCAATCTCTGAGTGAGGTAAAAGCTTTGTTTTGCAGCAAATGTTTTCATGGAGGAGGGGTTGAAGAGGGGGAGAATCAAACTGATATTTAGCCCCTACTGGCTTTTTTCTCTCCTGCTTTTGTTTTATGCAAGGCTCTTTTTACCACATGGTAGTGACAGATTGTTTGAGCTGAAAGGAAAAGCCATTCGAAGCTAATTAAGCAGCCATTCCAGGCACTATTCGCAGGCGGGAGGGAGAGTAGCACAGGCATTTGTCAGCGCCGTACCCAACGTGGGTTTGATTGACAACACTGGCTTCTAACTGACAGATTTTCCACGCCTTAGCCAATCGTGAGTCGCGCAGGAAGACAGCTGCGACTCCATTGGATAAAAAGCAGTGAAGAGGAAGGAAGCATACCCACGTGGGGCCGGGCACACTGAGCAGCACTTGATAGGCTGATATCCTCACGCGCAGACGTGTTGTAGCCTACCTAGTGCTGCTGATAGGAAAGCTTGTAGATGCTTGAGGTCTCGTTAGAAATAGGTCGATCAATTCAAGTCACTCTAAGGACACTCTGCTGTAGATTAAGCAGTATTCACATCCTCTGCGC
Source organism: Etheostoma cragini (assembly GCF_013103735.1). Classification (NCBI taxonomy): domain Eukaryota; kingdom Metazoa; phylum Chordata; class Actinopteri; order Perciformes; family Percidae; genus Etheostoma; species Etheostoma cragini. The sequence continues at coordinate 11,279,752 of NC_048407.1, read as the reverse complement.
ACTTCAGGTCTTGAATGAATTTCTATGAGCTCCTATTTTTCTTGGCATAGCAACTAACCGGACATTTCTTTTTCTTGGCTTCTCTGCTTTTCCTTAAATTAAGAGCAGAAAGTGCGATCTTCCTGTTTCACATTGTTCAGGGTCACTCTAGCTTCACTTGTAATTGTTCACATATTATAAATCACATATTTACAGCATAGGCTTTCTGTTTTTAAATGATCCATTCTGGTTACTGGGGTTACGTTCCTTTTTAGACCAGCATAGTTTTTAATGATACAACTCGCAGGCACTCCTAATGTAACAAACACCGTTTGAAATGCACAGATATATGCATTATTGCCATTTGTTTTGAACAAGTTGTTGAACGCCCCGAATGTCACTTCATATCCAAAATGGCGAACATGTGAGGTCACACATCGCAACCCAATCAGAACACCGGTGCGCTGAACACCCCACGTGGGGATACCGCGCTGTGATTGGTCGCCGTTGCTAAACTCCATCGGAGAGCCCCATTGGTTAGAGCAGGGCCCTCTCTCGGCAGTCGGATCCTCGTGTCAGTGCTCAGTCTGTGTGTGGTACAGCGCGCGGCGAAGGAACTGGTGGTATATTTCACAACGGCAGTCATTTTCAAAAGAATAACTCGTTTACTTGCCAATTAGTAATATTTGGACTTACTGGAAGATTCGTGTACTACTACTGGATGTAATATTCTTTGAAGTTGTATGCGCCCAACAACTCGTCCCTACGAGGGGTTTCCAACGTCCGACCGGACGGAGAGAAGCACTCCGCCTCGGTATCGCCAGGTTTTAAAGGACTATCAAGAGCCAAAGAGGAAGAAGTGGATGAAAAATAGAAACGACGACTGACATTTTCCGCCCTTATCACTCCGTTGTGACGGAAACAAGTGAAGGATATTAAGCTTTGTGGGTCTGGATACAATTTTTCTTACCTGTGCAGAAGAGAGAGGGGAGGAATCAGCCCAGACAAAGGTAAAAAGGGCGACATGAAGAGAGCCGCTAACAAGACGGGTGGTGGTGGTGTGGCTTATGGCAGCCGACTTTGAAAGCAGCAGCAGCGCCTTAGTTTTCAGATTTTTCCCGGTACACCAAAACAAACCTTGCGTGTGTTCTTGTTCTCTTTGTGGAAAACAACTCATTAGATTTGAGAAACAAAGCATCACGTCGTTGAGGCTGTGATCAAAGTATCAACTTTGGGATTTATTTGATACCTCGGATCAAACACATTTTGCTGGTAGGCTACTCTTGTCTTCTCCCCGCCGTGTAATGCAAATCGATGCGACAAATTCATTTTTTGACCGAAAATGGGAAATATAGAAGAAGGGGGGGAAAAAAATGTAAATGCATCAATGACGATAAAAAACAACTTTTTTTTCATTTTGTCAGGGAGTAGATCATAAACCAGTCCTGTTAAGTTTATAAAGCTTTAATTCCTGTCGATTTACACTAGGGTCGCTTATGCGAAGGTGATTCGGGTCCTGAGCAGCGCCTCGTTTTCTGTTTGTATAGGTACAAAGGAGAGGTGATCCATCCAGTGGTCGGGGTCTGAGTGTGCGCCTTGCAGCCGAGAACAGGGCTTTGTCCGCAGCAATCCTGCGTATACACGGGAGGGGGTGGCGGTGATTTACCGCACCTTCACCGGGATTACGGAAGGAGAGAGAAAACACACCGAATTCCCCTGTGTAAAGAACCCGACATGTATCCACAAGGCCGGCATCCGGTAAGTAGCTGCCTTTGTCACTATTTGTAGATTGATGCAAATGCACCGCCCTTCAAAGTAGCCTAATTAGCTCGTCAAAGTGGAGCTGCTGATCCACACCTTACTATTTATGGTCTGGCTGCAGCGGTGCTGCTGAGGCGCTTCAATCTGGCAGGAGAAAATAAATAAATTGGAATATCTTGTTTATTGGCGAGAAGATCAGAGCTTTTGGTTGAACTCAGGAAAGTAGATCACCACCTCCTGCTGTAATCTGACTTTATTTCTCAGTGCAGTTTGCTCTGGTCTAATTTGTACACTAATAAAAGAGGAATTTAGCTTTTTTGCAGCAGACACTAAAAACCCACAACTTTTATTAAATGTTTATTTTTTAATTTTAATCCCGCCCTCATCATCCTTTGCCTACAATGTAAATGACTTTGAGGATGGATGAAGCTGTTTGCTCCGCCACTCAGGACTCAAGGGAAATGTGAAGACAAACCATCAAAAGGAGAAAAAAAAAAACACATTTCACCGTTGTGGTTAGAGAGAGATGAGACTATTATCTGGACTGTGATGGTGGTATTTACACCTGTGGTATCTCCAACCTTGCACATTCCAGGCACCTCACCAGCCAGGGCAGCCTGGCTTCAAGTTCACAGTGGCAGAGTCCTGCGACAGGATCAAAGACGAATTTCAGTTCCTGCAGGCCCAGTACCACAGGTAATGACTAGCCTACTGATTACTGCAGTGACTTCCTGGAAAGAACACAAACAGGAAGCTGCTTCTGTCTTGTTCCATTTTAGAAGCCACATGCAAGTTCAAACTGATGTTACACTGATAGATTTTTACCCGTTAAGGGCGTAATATACCCAAATCGATAACATGCTTTAATGCAGGTATGTAAGAGATATCGAACTTGCCGTAAAAGCATCATTTTATTTTTCTCTTCTCTTCCCAAAGTCTCAAAGTGGAGTACGATAAACTGGCCAATGAAAAGACAGAGATGCAGCGTCACTACGTCATGGTAAGAGCAGCCATTGTTAAAGCTGTGACTCTGATTTAATGCCGTATCCTCCTTTTAGCCTCAGGTGAAAAGTCCCAGGTGGTGCAGCCCTGGTGTTTTGCAAAGGCCATTCTAGCATTTGTCCCTGCTTTGCTGTCGTTGACTCAGGCCTGTGTTTTCTGTTTTCATTGGATAAGAAGGTGCAGAGTGGGGGTGTAGAGGGGTTGGTTGAAACTCTAGCAGGGGTCAAATGTCCAACTATTGATTGTGGGTTGTGACGACCCCCCTCTATGGCTCTGGGGTCTTCTTTATGACCCTCCCTAACACACCCAACATGACCCACCGGGGGTTAATGACTGGCCTGCTGGCTTTGTGCGTGAATCAGAGGGATTCCTGTATTCTTTTTTTAACTTCTTAACTCACCCAAGGTAAACCATTAAGTTATTCAGACACTTTTTACACACCCAGGGGTGTCTTGGACACGGGGAGAACAACCATAAAGATAATAGACTACTTGTTGGGGCCAGGTGTTGTTGTCGTCTGTATCACAATATAAATGAGAATATTTTCCCACAATTGATATTACAATATGGGAAAAATGCAACATTTTACATTAGATTTAAGAAAAAAGAAGTTAATTTTTATGAACTACACATGTTTGTATTATAGACAAAACTCGTGTAACACAAGCATGCTTTGAATTAAGGATGTTAAAACTTTAGAGCGTAACTTTTTGATATTTATGAACATCCGATGCATTCAAGCCATTGCTAAATGAGTTGCTTCAAAGCTAATTAAGACTATCAGCTCCACACTGTCCTAGTCAATCGGCCGTCCTGTACACACAGCTCACAACCTCACAGGTGAATGTGGTGACACAGGCTTAATCATACGCTCTCCACGGACAGCTGCAGATTTGTCGGTCCCACAGAAAGGTGCAAGCGGTTTCTAGGAAAGTGGCTGAATGTTACCACGACAATGCACACAACCTCCTGGCTGCTGACGGGTAAAAGTCGGCAGCGCTCCGCTGACACCAAACTTGTGTGCGAGCCTCCTGGAAGGGTGAACTGGGTCTCAGTTGCATGCTTGTTGGTTGGTTAACGGTTAATGAGGGCCGGCTATCAGTCAAAACAAAATCTAAACTAGCATCCCTGCTTGAATCACATGTTTGGACAACAAACTTTTAGTAAGATGACAATATGCTGTCATATCATTGTCATATTTAGAAATGTCAAACATTTGCTGCTTCCAGCTTCTCAAATGTGGGAAGTTGCTGCTTCTCCTTCATGACAGTAAACTGAATATTTTGGGGGTTTGGACTCTTGGTTGAACAAAACAGGACATATGAAGCGTCATCTCTGGTTTTGGGAAATTGTGATGGGCATCTTTTTTCTATCTATTTTTGACATTCAACCAAATTAATAATCGTTTCAACGAGAAAAAGGTCAGCGGGTGAATCGGTGATTAACGTCACAGCTTCCGCGTTGTTGCGTTTTAGTTTGTTGTTGTGCGTACTTTGGGTGACTGCACACAGCCCTTTTACTGTTTTCTGGAAGCCTCACTTGGATTTTTTAAAAGTTCTATCAAAGAACTGTGAAGGGGTTAAACTGTTCCATGAATGCAAATATAACATATTACATTCAGTTCAGAGATCCCTAATGAGCAAATGGAGTTAAAAAATGAAATAATAAATATCTCTAAATAGACAACCCAACTGAAAAGACCTTTCTAATACAGTAAAATCTGCATTTTGTCTATGTGATGATAGTTGAGACGTAGACCTCACTCTTAGTTTGTGTACGTGCATGCTTATCTTGTTTATACATGAAAGGAATGACTTGAGCCAAACACAGCAGTATGTTTGTTAACTATAGTTTTCCCTGTGAGGAACCAGAAGGTGGTGGGGAGTAGCTGTAATAAATGGAAGCTGTTTGCTGTGTTTGAGAAACAAGCCCGACTACTAGGCTTTATCTGTTGGGTGGCTCACAAGCTTTTGGCAATCATCAGCAGATAATCTTGTTTTAAATGAGAGTATTGGCGTTCTCCTGTGTTTTTGAATCCACATAATGTTTTCAGCTCAAAGACTGGCAGTGCCCAGTAGAAGTAAATGAGTACAGTAGCCAATTATCTGTCAGCTGTGGTTGGACAAAGACCATTAAGAGATATAGATATAAGGAAGGATAAATATCTGGGATCATGTCTTGCCTCAAACTAACTATTTGATTGTATATACAAATAAGAAATGCATCATTGAAAAGTCTTTGACAAAGTTTTTAGGATAACCTCATCATGTATTAATGTTCGCTATTTTCTCTTCTATTTTTCAGTACTATGAGATGTCCTATGGCCTCAACATTGAGATGCACAAACAGGTATGAAGACATATCAGGGATGGTCTGTGTACAGCCAAAACACTGTTGTTTTTTTCCCCTCGAGTGATTTGAGGACTATAAACACACATACCTGACCTTACTTTCTACCCTCATCCTTAAATGGCTGTTGGAAGCACACACTAACTGGCTTCCTGTAGTGAAAATGCTGACAGGCTAAACAACATGAAGGGCACGCTGCTGATGGGGATGGTTTGATAAGATTAAAGTGAAGTGTTTGGCAGAATGTCTGAGAGGATGTGGGTCGCCCTTGTGTGTGTGTGTGTGTGTGTGTGTGTGTGTGTGTGTTTGTGTGGGTGGGGGGGGTGGGGGGGTGGGTATGCACATATGCCTGCACTACTGTGTCTGCCTCCCCAGTGCCAGCCCGGCTAAAAGCTCATTAGTTCGGCTGCCACCCAACACTGAGCATCATGCTGCAGTGGAAAGACTTCTGCAGATGAATAGGGCAAAAATATCTGTCGTTTCCGCGACACCACCCAAGGAGCCATTTCAGTAGTCTGGAGGCATTAAGGAAAGGGGCAACAGATAGGTTAAAATCATCTGAGCTTTAGAAATAGTGACCCGGTTTCATATCAGGCTTCTCTTTTGATCATGCCCAGAGTTTTGAAGGCACGTTGGTTTAGTGGTTGTGGAAACCATCCCGTGCACCGCCAAGCACCCTGCTGAAGTGGCCCAGAGCAAGACACAAAAGGCTTAGTAGTTGTCAGCTGTGCTCTCATATTCCTCTGTATAAACAGATTAATTGAGGAAATTAGACAGAAATATAGTTTTGAAAAAGTCAATAATTCACCCAAGGATTTGCTGCTGTTCTATTTTTTTTATATTATTACATCCACCAAAGATGTTTTGTTTTCTGTTGTTGTTGTTGATTGGTTAGTTTGTCTGTCGAGAGGATTACATTATAAAAAAAAAAAGACTGCTTCAATTTTTAATGAAACTTGGTAGAAGGATGAAGCATGGGCCAAGAAAGAACCTTTTAAGTTTTGTAATGGATAAGAATCACTGGGCGCATACAAAAATAATTTTTTACTTTCATTAATGCTGCAAGAAAATAAATTCCAGACTGGGAATGTCCACACTGCTTTCACATTGTGAGATAGAGCGTGTCTTGGTGGAGGTCTGCACTCTCCCAGCGTCCTTCTCGTTTTAAATTGGAATAGCAAAATTGTGATGAGCATCCCCTGTTTTTGTGACATTTTATGGACTAAACTTATAAAACAAAATTACTCTATTAACGCAAATAGTTGTTAGTTGCAGCCCACGGTTTGCATTAAATCACAAACATACGATACAGTATCGCATAATAGCATGTATTGTGTCTTTTCTACCCGTAAGATGTCTGGAGGTGGGGATTTCAGCATTTCATATCAAGTGATTAGGCTTGTCCACAGGATAAGGAGTGTGCATGCTGGTCAACTTTTGGTGCAGTTAGATAAGACATCTGTTACAGCAGTCAGCAGAGTCCTAAGTGCTTTCTAAAAGTCAGATTACACCTGTAAACAGCACTGCAAAACAACTGTTTATATAAAGATCTGACCTGAGGCCTTTTAGTCAGCCATGTGAAACCTACATTTTCTTTTCTATTAACAGACATTAGCATAATCTTTTATTCATTTGACTTGAAAAGAGGAAAAAAAAAAAGATTACTGTGATCTCAAGATGCCACTCTTTTATCTTTCTAGACTTCTAGGCATTTACATTGTCTCTGATTCTGTCTTGCCTTCTGTTTCCCTCACTCACCTTTGCCTCTTAAATTCTCCTTTTCCACCTCCCTTTTCATGCTCTTATCTGTTTTTCATTGCTTCCCTCTCCTCTGTCTGTACCGAGGTGATGTGAATGATGTTGAGTGTATGAATTAGCTGTGTGATATGAGGATGGGGGTCTGTCAGAGTGAGAGACAGAGAGAGGTGGGGCGGAGGCTTCATGGCCCCCTCACATCCAGAAGGTAAATGGCATTAGTGGGAGGGTAGCCCAGTTGGAGCGTGCGTGCGTGCGTGCGTGTCCTGTTCTTGAGCGTTTTCTGTCAAGCACTTATCGCCAACAATGAGGTTGGGGTGTGGGGTTGGAGCTGGTTGTTGTGGGTGGATGCTGGTGGCAGTGGACAAAACAAAGGGGGATGGAGACAGGACTGAGAAGCTTGGGGGTAAATGGGTTAATCGACTGGTCCTCTCCTGTACATCTCCTTTGTTTATCAATAAGCCCAATGGAGTCGACGGAGCATTCTGAATAATGCATGATTCCTGCCACCCCCCTTCCTCACTCTCCATTCTCCCGTCCCTGGTGAACGAGTGTTTGTGATGACATCAGCGAGAGGTAAACAGACAGCCCTTAGCTGTCCCTGTTATTGGTAGGAAGGGAGGGAGGCTGGCTTATTGGATGAACGTAGGCAAATTCCTTGGCTTGTTTTGAAGATTTATTGCAGTGTGAAAAAAAGACGTGATAGACTCACTTTGTGTTTTTACCGCTATTGAGCTAGAAAAGCAGGGGAATGGGTACAAACCACACACATGCACATAGAAATAATAAGTACTCATATCCATTACATAGTAACAGTAGTTGTGTCTTTGCACACACACAAACACACTGTAATTGAAGTTCCAACAGACACAGCTTCTCCTACGCTGCTACTGAGCTGAATGGTTGCTAGCAAAGGGATCTGTACGGTTGCCGGGGGGTAATTTGTGTTGACTGTGTCTCTTATGATGGCAAAGAGTGCAGGGTGGAGGTAATCACCCTCGCTTGCTGTCAATAAGTGATTTTAATTAGCGCAGCTCATTAGGCTGCCTCAGCAACATGCCCTGCTGACTTTCTGGTGTGGGTGTGGTGGGGGCTTCTTTGTTTTTTTACTACCTCTGTTCTCTGTTGTGGTCCATGTTTATCTCTTTTATACGCTTGCCTACATGTTGATTTCAGTTCTCTCTTTGGTAAATTGAAAACAAAGCAAACATAAATAGACAAATTAACCATCAACGGATCCTATCCCTTACCATTATATTTGGCTGCTTACTTTTGCTGCACCTTAGGCAGCCATTTTGTGTATCTGTTATATGTTTCCATTTCCTCACTTGTTGAGTGAATAAGGGAAACCAAGAAAGTGCTTTATCAAGGAGAGTCTTGTCCACTTCCTAGATGGAGGGTGAAGGGAGAAGCAGAGAAAAGGAGCTTGTGCAAATGAATAATTTATATAGGATTCCTGGAATTGTTTGCCAAGGTGATGATGGCTGACCTATCTCTAAGCCAAAACAAACTGACTACGAGAACACACACACACACACACACACACACACTCAAGGGAGCCGTTGTGTGTGTGTGTGTGTGTGTGTGTGTGTGTGTGTGTGTACAGCTGACAATGGTTTTGTGTGTTAGTGTGATGTGGTGAAATGTAAGAAAAGAAGTGTGTCTGTACACATCAACTTCATTATTCAAAATAAAATCTAAAAAAATAAAAAATATTGTTTATATAATGATTTGAAATCAGATGTAATCTGTTGGAAAACAGCTTATTTCCATATGCTCCCCTGCAGGAATGGATGTCACTTCAGTTTTGTGTGTATGAGCTTAAAATAGAATGACATGCACATGCAAAATATTCTTCATGAATTTGTAATGAACAAGATACCTCTAAGTGCCTCTTTCTTCCTCTGTTCTGGCTGAGAAGATAATTCCCCCCCCACCACCACCACCACCACCATCATCATATGCCACTTGGTTTCCTCGCCAATTGAATCCTCGTCAGAGACTTTGCTCTCCACTTGGGGGCTAATGCCTGGAGCGACAAACAGCCAAATGGCTTTCAATGCTCCATTGACAGAGGGACGCAATGGAGAGAGCGCCTCTCCATGCTCTGGTGCTACTAGACAACCCTGAGTACCTGCAATTGTGGAGCTGCAGTGAAAAGCTTCTGCCAGCTCAACGGCTTCTGTTTTCAGTGGTATTTAGCGACAAAAAACCATTTCCTGTGCCTGTCTCTGCCACTTAAAGCACTGTGGAAAATAGTACCTCCAAAGTAAAGCGGGAGTAATTTAAGAGTGCGGCGTGTCATTGGATGTGATGTGTTATAAGTCTTTTTCAATGCCAAATGACTGTGAAAAAGTCATGTTACCAAGCCATTTGCCCTCCCTAACATGTGTGAAGTTAGTCAGAATGTTTTTTTTTTTTTTTATATATATATATATAAAGGAAGGACAAGATGTAGCTGATAAAGGCAGCGATGCCAGCTTTTCAGTTGACGACTTTTATAGTCAATGCGGGAGTCATGCTTGTCCTCACATTCTTTTAAATTGTAGCTGAGATATGACAGGTACAATGTACGGAGTCTATAATTTGGCCACAAAAAGAAAAATTTATGTAAAGGAAGTCTGTTCCATTGTTTTATTTCCTGGCTCCAGAGTAATATTTTGACTCGGGGGTACATTTCAGAGGAAGCTATGGGTTTGGGAACATTTAACCTTAAAAACCCGTGACCGCAGCTCAACATGATCTCAGCTCTCAAAGCACCTGGCGCTTCTGCTGGCCTTTCATAATAAACTGCTGGGAGAAACGTGTGTGTTTTTAGCACAGCCAACTAAACACTTCAACACAAAAACCAGAGTGCACCTGAATTCCATGATTGTTTGCTCTGGAGTGGTGATTTGCTATGAACAAATGGATGCCTTTCTTTGTGAATCGGTTTGTGGTGAGGGTTTGTAATGTTTTTGTTCTAATAGTCAAGTGTATGAGCATACCACTGTTTCCTACAAGCCCCATGTTGCTCCCCTTGCAGCCATTTCCAGAGAAGTGGTGTGATACTGAAACACTCTAATCCTACTGCGTGTCATTGTATCCAACCCCCGCTAATGATGATGGTTTATGAGTCTCCATAGAGCTCCCTTCCTCTCTTTCTATGTCAGCTTCCCCCTTCCCCCAACACCCCCAGTGGGGCCACCTCCCCACTCCCAGTTATCCCTCATTAATTTCCCGTGCCGATCAGATCGACAGGCCGAAAATTCAATTTAATGACCTGCCTCTTTGCTGCGCCTAATATGATTTTACAGGCTGTTCTGGTCAGGGCCCCAGCCCAATTTACATAACGATCAGCCTTGCCAGATAGCGTTGCCCCAGCAACAGAAGAGGGGGGAGATGAGAGAGAGAGAGAGAGGAAGAAGGAGGGGGGAGGGCACAGAGGAGAGTAGTGGAGATTAGCAGGGAGGAGTGTGAAGTAGTGTTGCAAGAAGGAAGGAGGGGGCAGGCTGGATGGAGAGAGAAAGCACGGTGCGTCTAAGGTCAGACAGAGGGTTGTGAGATAATTCCTGACAGGCCAGCAAAGGTCTGTCCCCCTGCTCTTCTCTCCTTCTTTTCCTGTCTCCCCTCCTCCAAAATGAAAAAAGTGACCCAGAGAGCTGTGCAAAAGGCCACCGGCACCTCCTTTTCCACTTTCTTTCTTCTCCCATCTCCTCCCTCCCCCTTTCACAGTCAAACAAGGTTAAAGGAGAAAATGAGTGGAATGCAGCAGTGTATAAAACGGCGGGAAGGACCTCCACCCCCACACACCTGCTGGGCCTCCACCCCTAATCTCTCAGAATCAATTAGTTCACCTCCCCCGGTTCAGTCAAACTACATTACTTTAGTGTCAAATCAGAGCGTTTCACTTCACCATTTATCAGCCCCACACACTCTCCACCCTTTTTCCCTTTATTCTCGTTTCTACTTTTGTGTTCCTCTCCTTCTCATCCTTTCTCCTTTCTCTGTGCAAAGTACAGATTTAAAAAAAGGAAATGGGTTTGGCAAAATGTCTTGGGACATTCAAGTGCGGTAGGTGGGCAGTGTAGTGTATCCATTTGTCCAAATGCAGCTCTGTAAAGTGCTCTATGCTCGCCGAGCCCTGCAGTATCATCTTACGCTCCCAGCTAATATTCTGTGGTCGATACCAAAGATGCCTCTGATAGATGTACCAGAGAGTTAACCTGTCTGCTTCAGCCTGCCCCGCCCTCCTCTCTATGGGCTGTAATTATGAAGTATGGACCTCATTATGGTCTCCCCAGCCAGATGGTATTAGCATATTTCAGCCTCGTAATGAAATAAGGCCTGAGTCTAATGGAGGCAGAAGAGTACATTTGTTCTAAGGCGGGCCCAATTTAGTTAAGAAATACAGGTTCTATCCAGATGGATGCTGCAAACATTTGTATGCGTGTGCACAAATCCACACCCTTTTTTTGTTTTATAGGTAGTTTAACTGCTTGATTATAGTGTTGCCTGTAGCATGCAGTATACTTATCATTCTAACCTTTTGTTTCTCTTCTCCTACAGACAGAGATCGCCAAACGACTCAATGCAATTCTTGCTCAAATCATGCCGTTCTTGTCACAAGAGGTGAGTGCTCACTCCTGCTCGCAGCATTTTAAGAGTGAGAATAATTTTGTTCAACATGCACAGTAGCTGTACAGGAAATAGTGAGGGTGGCTGCTGTGCAGAGACTCTGTCAATAGGATGGGTGGGCAAAACAATGCATTTTATATTGTACAAGACGCCCATTCATTGCATAATAGGAACACAGATTTTTATGCAATTATGTTAACCATGAAACGGTCATCGAATTGACCATTTTAGCAGCACAAAGCCACTCAAATAATTTACTTGTTTGTATTTAATTTATGATTTGAAATGCATTATTTAATCACTTGCCATCCCAAATTGCTGCTCTACACTGTGAGTCTTAACATGCAAGCAACTTAAAACAAGCCTGTAAATGCCTTTTTTCAAGTGAGACATTAAAATTGGCTGCCCCAATCTCCTGACAAAAGATTTCAGTTGAACTGGTTTTCTCAATTTCTCACAGTAAGGCATGGCACAGTTATCTTAACTGTCACTGTAAAAAATGAGTCCAGCTGCTGAAAACTCCCACATGGCTGGAATTTATGCCTCAGGGAAACACAAACACTGTTGCGTCAACTTTGCACTTTATTGGTTGATATATTCTTGATTACATTTTTATCTATCATATTGTACCAACTATGAGTCTTTTATGGGACTATATTTCCCCCTCAGCCAAAAAGCCTGTTCCTAGACTTGTGTAGGTAAACCATCATGTCTGGATATGTGTGTTTGGATGGAATTCTTCTCCAGAAGGAATCTAATCTTTGGGTTTGTGTCCTGCAGCATCAACAGCAAGTGGCTCAGGCTGTTGAACGGGCAAAGCAGGTGACGATGACTGAGCTGAATGCGATCATCGGGGTACGTGGACTTCCCAATCTGCCTCTCACTGTGTGTATATCCCCTTTTCTTCCTTCATTTGACCTGAAGCCAGGGGCAAAACTGCACGCATAAAGGAGGCCGGCTCTACAGTACAGACGTATGGACTATTTAAGCGTGCTACATTACGCTTGCAGAATTATTTCACCTTTTATGCACCTCAGCTGAAGTTTTGTGTGTCAAGGATAACCTGGGAAAGGGTAATAGATTCAGAAGGAACATGTGGGTGAAAAGAGGATAAGAGTAGCTCATTGTATTAAGCGGTACCCATTTTCTTCCTCTTGTCTGTGGCATTTGAACATTCCGACTGAATACAATCTAGCATGTCTATGTCCTCTTCACGTGTGCAGACTTGCCCCTGTCTCCAGAGGTTCATTATGTTTTTAATTTGAATTTGTAATGTTTGCAATGGTGCCATCAATGGTCTTCACTGCTGTAAATTCCCTGATTGTTGGTTAACTGTGACGTGTCAGCACGCTGGGTGCAGTTCCTAACCGCAGCTGTCCTCAGGCTGAGTCAAAGAACATCTGATATAGAGCCCAGGCTGTGTTTAGATCACGGTGTTTCTCAGATTTCACTTTGGCTGCACTTTAAATTTTTGATAAAAGGTTCCAGCCAGCAGCAGGAGGAATTAGAGCGAGGTTGGGACAAGCATTGTGATTGTAACAAAGATTACAACAGTGTGGATGTAACAGGGCACTAACATTTGTAAGATGTAGTGGATGAAAGATTTAGGCTGCATTCAAACAACGTTGGCAGAATAGGAAGAAGTGGAAAAACTGCTGTTATTCGAACTTAGGAGCCTTCACACACTGCTAGCCTTGTAGTCACACCTTATAAATTACCTAAATGAGCTTCTTTTGTTGTTGCTAGGCCAGTAACTAATAATTTTCATTGATAAATGGTAATTCTTCTGTCGATTAGTGAATAATGTATTCTATAAAATGTCAGTAAATAAAATGCCCATCACTCTCTCCTAAAAATCTGGGTTCTGTCTTTAAATTGCTTATTTTGTCTGACCAACAGTCCAGTAGATCGATTTACAATCAAATAAGACTCATTTATTACATTTCATCTATTAAATTCCTGTCGAAGTGAAACCAGACACTAGTAAATGGTATATAACTCCTTTTTAAGGAGCCATATTGATTCTGTTAGTCTTGATATTGGATTTTATTTATGTGTAACATCCAGTGATGATGGTTTTGCCAGGACAGTTGGCTTTTAACTTTTTTAACCCTTTTATTTTTGCCCCAATTATATTAAAAGTATATTTTCTTAGGTTTTATTCAACTGAGAGCATCTGCAGTGATCTGTTCTTTAAAAGAAACACAGAGCGCACTTAAAAAAAGCAGTCATTGACCTTTTGATTGCAGCCACAACCCTAAACACAAACAAAATCCACTCTGGCCAAATGTACTTTTCAGTGATTTAGTCTTCCATCTGCTTTTATTTAAAAACCTTCGGCCGAGCTGCTTTTTAATAGCCAGCTTGGGCGCAGATGGATAACTGACCCTTTTGATTAGCCCTCTGTAGTTAGAGGCTAGTCAGCGCTTAGCTAATCCGACTAGTGGGAGGTCAAGTCTAATGAGAGGCAGATATCGAAATTCGATTAAGGTAAATGAGCCGAGAGCACAACCCCCAGTTTTCAAGGTAATTACTTCCTGTTTCCTTTTCTATTCTTTTTTTCTCTCAACCAGCTCAGTGACACAGGATTGACCCTGCCTTCTTTAAGGGTGGGCAGAGACACACAGACACACACACAGGAAAACAGACTTTAATTATAGGGGCGAATACATGGCAGGTGATCAATCTCCCCACAGTGTGAATTGGGCGGTGCTGCTGTGGTGTCATTAAAGTCTCTGTGATATTCAGAGAGTTTCAGACTCTGGCAGCTTTCGCCAGCCGCTAGATCATACAGGTGAGAACAGGTTGAGTCCAGAAACACACAATAGATGTTTGCCTGTGTGATTCTATACATACATTAGTTTAAAGTCCCCCAAACAACCAAGAGTCTCCCAACCCAACTCTCTTTCCAGCTGGAGGTGACTGAGGGACCCAATTTATGGTCACTTGATATACACATAAAGGTTTTCTAGGACAAAATGTTGCTATTTTACATCCAGAGACAACTAATCGCCTACTGGTTTGATTACTGATATAATCTTCTAAATCATCTGTAAAGCAAAAAGGCTGAAAGAATTTCCAGATCCTGCTGCTTGAAAGGTAGACATTGTGCTTTTCTCGTTGACAAGTTAAATATCTTTGCCTTGGTTGAATAAAGCGAGCAATATGAAGACGTCACAATGGGCAAGAGAAATGGGAAAGAGATGGCTATTAATCACAAACTAATTGCACATTTTTTTAATCTGTTCTACAGATAGTAGTTTTTAATGCTCTTATCGACATGGGAGCGGACAAATGTGCTTGCTTTATGCAAACGTTTATTATTATTCCAACAATCCAAAACCATGACAAATACTGTCTAGAATATTCTCCAGAATAACCTTACAGAGCTAATGGGAACCGTACAAACCGAGCATTAGATGGCTCCATCTCGGTTAGCTCACTCACCGGGGCAACCTGGTTTCCGCGGGAGAGCCATGCTCGTCAGCGGTAAAGTTAACCATCTCGACCGGAACGCAGCTGTCATCAGCGGGGTACCTCTCCATGGGTAGCCGTGAAAAAAGATGCGTAATGAGCAGGATACAGTAGAGCTAGCAGGTCATTACTGCGAACTGGAACCCCAACAGTGTGATGCAGGATGGTCCGAAGTAGGGCTGGGCAATAGAGAGAAAATCAAATATCACCATATTCCTTTACTGTAAACTGACTTTAAAACCAGGTAAAGACATATTATTATATATCCAATCCAAAATCTTATACGATATCTAGTCTCAAATTGCGATATTGATACATCAATGTATTGCCCAGCCCTAGCCCAAAGCCCAAATCACAGAAAGGGAATGTGTTTTATCAAGTTAATTTTGACAGCCCAAGTTAAAACATTGTTTCTATCATTCTAAACAAAACCATATCATACTAAACAAAGACATAAGTTACCTACAACTCGAGCAGGCTGAACTGTGTTCAGGACTGGAAAACTAAGTCATAAATGCAAACTAGTCTTGTCTCTCCATCATTACGTTTTGCATTTTTTTTGTTTGATTTGACAAGTGTCCGAGGTGCTGTCTCATTTCCATGATTTCAACACAGGGTGAGGTTGTACTTCAGTTACAGTTGGTGTCCTGTTTACCACCAACCCTTATTCAAACGCACACCACTCAATGTAAATTATACTGCCTGCTTTTGTTTTTGCTAACAGTGATCTCTGTGAAAAATGTGCATGTATTATTAAAAGCCTACACACTCAAACCTCATGGAAATATGACATTTTGTAATAAAGCAATAGTCCAAAACATGGTTTGACTTTTTTTATGTGGCTGTCATAACATTTTTAATTCATGTTATTACAAAATAAGATTTAGCCTGAAATCACCAACTTCCTTACTAGAGGCACTAGTTAACGAACAAAGTTTACTATAACTATAGTTTTTAGTTAAACAATTAGTTCAATAATTGATTAGTCGATGAACAAAAAAAATCTACTTTTATAATTGAGTCTTTAAGTCATCTACTTGGACCACAACTGGCCAAAAATCCCTACTTCCAGCCTTTAAAATGTGGATATTTGATGGTTTTCTTTGCTTTCTTTGGTTAGTAAACTGATTATTTTGGACTGTTGATTGGACAAAACTAGCAATTTCAAGACCTCAACTTACATTCTGGAAAATCTTTACTTTATAGACCAGTTTCTGTTGACCTCTTCAGTTTTCTTGCTTGTATCTTTTCTGGCTCAATCTCTCCTCTTCCTCTCTCCTGTGACTCAGCAGCAGCAGCCGCCTCATAGTGTCTACCCAGCCTTCATGGTCAGTGTTCAGGTTACCAAACAGAGAAACAGTTTGTTTTTATCAAGTGTTTTGAAGTGCTTGCAGGCAATCTAACATGTCTTTGTGAAGGGGAGCCGATGCCATTTTGGAGACAAAGCATGACTTGGGTGTGTTGGGATATTTTTTGCATCCTGTACTTTTGTCTACCTGTCACAGATTTGATGGCACTCCATTTCTAACCTTAAAAAAAACATTCCATGTCTCCTAATCCTTGTTCTAATACTAAACTCACTCAGGTGTGTTTTTACCGTAGGATGTAGTCTAATCTTTGTCGTGACAACTGAAGAAAATATGATGAACCAAAGAAGCAGTTGTAAAGCACAGAATTAGTAGGTAATGTGGCTATCATTGCCAGACTTATTAAGCCAGTCTGCCAGCTGGTTTGTGCTGGTGCTGTTGACGCTTGTTCCACCTGACAGTCTGTTCTGTAGGGAGCCAGCTTCGCCTAGTTAACTTTAATTGCCTGTTTCCTGTGGAAGTTGCCTGAGCTGCGGCAGCATTTACACATAATGAAAAAAGATAAGTGTGAAAGGAAGCCAGCTCTTTATCCATGAATATTGAATTGGAAGCAATTTATTTTCTGAATTTTTTTTTTCCCCCGTTTCTCTCTCTCTCTCTCTCTCACACACCACTCCCCTCCCTCGTCTCCCCTCGCTCCTCTCCTCAGCCATAGCTCGTTAATGAAGCTTCTTGATAATGATCCCTGCACGCTTTTCCTCATTAGGCACACTCAATAGGGACGTCCCTGCCTCAATCCCTCGCTCGCTCTCTCTTTCATTCTCTTATTTTCTTATTCTGCCTCTCCCTCCTTTCCTTGTTCTGGCTGCCCCTTTCTCTCTTTTTGACTCGCTTTTCCCTTTTCACAACAAATAGGCTGCTCGGCACACCAGTACAATATCGATTAACAATGCTGGTCCTCAGTTGCTTCTATCCATCGTATGATTTCAGGTCCAGCTCGACATAATGAGCTGACTGAATAATGGCCAGCTGCTAAATAGACCTTTTAAATGTGGTAAACCACTACATATACCCTCGACTAGTTTCTCCATTTTATGAAATAAATGTATGGATGAGGCTATTGAAGTTCTATCCAGCAAGCAGAACAGCAATCATGTTTTTTTTTTTCTTCTTTTGAGAGGCAGTTGATGGATGTGCTAAGTGTTATTTAACCTTGTTTTAAAGCACTTGCGTCCCTCTTGCCTGAGTGGCTATTTAACTCCTGTCTATCTACTCACTCCTCTTTGGCTGCCTCTCTCACACAGGCATCCATGGCCTCTTGGGAAGTGTGTGTGTGTGTGTGTGTGTGTGTGCGCGTTCTCCACTGTGTCTGTTCTTAATAGGATTATGCCGTAGGAGTGGGCATGCTTGCTTGGTTTTCCAGAGTGGTGAAAGGTTTTGAGGTTTTCCAAGTGTAGAACTATTGATTTTTAACCATCCCAACTATGATTGAACCACGGTGGTTTGGGGGAGAGAAAAAACACTTGATATCATCTCTGACAACCAGAGGTGAAATGTTGTTCAGTAGTACATAGTTGTCACATCAAGGTCTCGTACCATAAATAAGAAACGATAACCAATTTTTAAAAAAGTGTAACAGTGTTGTAATAAGTGAAGAGCATGCTGTCCAAAGAGTATCATGTCTGTAGTATAAACCTGGAGGCGCTCATTCATGGGCAAACCTTTCCTCAGTGCCGATTCAACCAGAAGATTAATCAACAGCCATTTTGATTTGTCAAACATAAACATCCAATATTCTCTGGTTGCAGCTTCTCAGATGTGATGATTTGCTGCCTTTCTTGTTTTGTATCTTTGTAAATGTAATACAGTTGTGTTTTAAACTGTTGGTCAAAGAAAACCAATTGTGTGAAGACATCAAGAGAGTAGTAGAAATACATGACCAATGTTACAGCCCTAATCTGCATGGCTTAACACACTGATTATTATGTTATTAATGGGATAAATCAGCTATAATGTTGTTTAAGTATATACATATTGTGGCCTCATGATGTAAAACAGCATTGGGCTAATACTGCACAGCTAAAGATAAAGTAATAATTCATGTATTCTGGTTTAAGTTACCTAACACTTTCAGCCAGATGATAACCACAGTGTACATCTACAGTTAGGAACAAAATCCGTTTTTCCTCTAACATCCAATGTGCTGGATCAGCATGTTGGCAGTCACTGCCTGTCTGCTATTATGCATAAACGGTTTGGCCTCGCACTAAATGATGTCAAAGCCAGCTCTAATGCATGAGTAGAGTGCTGCCATTCATGGATTCCCTTCCCAGCCGACCCACTTGTCCTCTGTCTTGTTTCTCTTCGTTTGTTTACAGCAGCAGCAGCTTCAGGCTCAGCACCTCTCTCACGCGGCCCACGGGCCCCCAGTCCAGCTGCCCCCACACCCCTCAGGCCTGCAGCCGCCCGGCCTCCCCCCTGTGACGGGCGCTGGCTCCGGCCTGCTGGCTCTAGGTGCTCTGGGCAGCCAGGCCCACCTGCCTGTAAAGGATGAGAAGAACCACCACGACCTGGAGCACAGAGGTGAGGAGCATAGCCTAACACACACATACACATTCACACTTGCACTCTCTATCTCTGCCTGCAAGATGTCTGATACTGGAGTACTTGAAATATTTCTGCAGGTTCTATTCTATCTTTTTGCCCTAATTTGCACCTAATTAATAAGTGTTACCAAAGAGCTGCAGACGTTAGAATGATCTTTTAGCTTAAAAATAATTGTATTAGCTGATTGGAGTGCTGAGTCGCGGTGACACCCATACTAATTTGTGTTTGCTTGTCTCTCTCCTGGCCCCTCATCTTTTCACTCGCCTCCGGCCAATCCCCTGAAAGAACGTGAGTCGAGCACGGTACGTTGACTCTCCATCTTCTGTGTGTCACTGTGTTTGGTGATTAGGTATGCTTTACGTAGCGCTCTCTGCGGGTCACAGAAATAAAAAAATGACGTCTGGCCAAATAAGCCTGTGTCATTTTATCCAGGTGAAAAATGACTCCAATCACTGGGCAAGGATTAGTAGTTAGCTACCTCCTTTTAATTTCTGCACAATTATAAGCAACTTTGACCCTCCTCCTTCTTTCCTCGCAACTAAACAGGATTCACTGTTGCATGTGTACGATACTACACTCTTTTTATCTACCATCCTCTTTTTTTCCTTTGCATACACTTTTCTGATTTCTTCTTCTTCTCTTATTCTTTTACAACTTTCCACGTCTTCTTCTCTACCCCTCTGTCTCTTCCTATCTCTCTCCCTCTCATGTTAAAGTCCTTGTTTATTGGACTGGCTTAAAGCTCCGTTAGCTGGAGCGTAACGCTCTGTTGGATCTGCTCGGCCAGATTGAGTTCCAATTGACTGGCCATCCTGAATGGGACCACTCATGTCTGAAGGGAACCCAGACTCTTCCCCCATCTCGGATGGTGACGAGTGGCTGCCAATACTGCCTTACCTGATCTCCTCATTCCCCTCCCCCCTCTCCCCTCTCCTTTCCACTGCACGGACGCAGAGTCTGCCTGTCCTGTTGTCTCAGGTCATCTGATACCAGAGTTGGAGGCAACTGCAGGGTTATTGAGTCTAAGCAATCCCGTAAAGGTCACAGGCTCAGATACCTGGACAGGCGTAATGCTGTAGGAGATCTTTGTCTGTCAGACAGCTTCTTCACACCAAGCCAGGTGTCTCTCGTGGCTTTCTTTTCCACAACAGTAGCTAAATATTTCCATATTCTGACATGAGAAGGAGGGATGTGGAACTCCCGGAAAGTGTGTGTGTGTGTGTGTGTCATTAACTGCCCAACCACAGTGGGCGCTTTTTTCCCGTCACACTCCACTCTCCTCGGCTGAGGATTTTTTTTTTTTTTTTTTGTCCTTTCACTCA
>NC_048407.1:11256304-11259479 GCF_013103735.1 Etheostoma cragini | reverse complement strand
GTGTGTGTGTGTGTGTGTGTGTGTGTGTGTGTGTGTGTATATATATATATATATATATATATATATATATATAAATAAAACATAATATATATACACACACTGTACGTATATATCCCATGCTGCACTCAGCTCCCACCTCAGATTTTATCTCCACCTCTCCTCAATCTGTCCTGTGCATCACCTTGCTTGCAAATTCATGCTTTTGTCTTCCAGGGGTGTTTGTGGGTTTGCTCAGCTGCCTTGTCTGTTTCCTTCTTGCTCCATTGCCTTGGCAGCAGTGCTAAGCTGTCCTTGAATCTGTACCTTCTATCCCAAATCAGTCCAGCTCAATCCATGAGCATTGTGTGTTTGAGCTTTACAGTCAATATTGTCACTGCTCTGACAAAGGAAAGGGCTACAGAGCTCTGCCTGGACTTAAACACACCATTTGGTAGTTTCTGGTTTCTGAGGGTTTGTCACTTGCATTCACTTGACTGAGGGCATATGCTGGTAGAGCAGTGCATCTTACTCAGTGCTTACTACTTAACATCTTGCACTACGTAAATGTCATATTTTTTGCAAGACTCACACTTGGGAAAACATTTTTACATCATGTCAAGATGGGTTCAGATGGAGTAAGATCACATTTGCAGTATTGCTTGACCTCACTTCCTCACATTATATTGCTGTAGCTGCAATTCTGCAAGGTACAACACAGTAATGTGTAGGGTTGGGAAACTCTGGGCACCTCACGATTCGATTCAGAGGCCAACAATTTGATCTAAACCAATTATTGATGCATCTCGATGCAACCATTTTTTTATGTACATTTACTGCGTGATTTAAAAAATAAAATAAATATAAATCTTAGTTTGTTAGATTTTGACGAATACAGTATTTGTCACAAGTTTTAATGAAACGTCACCTTCTCTCTCAGTGATCTTCCATGTCAGAGGCTCAGTCCTTTTTAAAGGTGGAGAACATGAGGTGGTCAGATGTGATGTGATAAAGCAGATGGAAAGCCTATATGTGTTTTGCCAAACTGTTTTATGCATGTCTTATTAGATAGAGTGTGTATCTATACAAAACTTAATTATTTTTCCTTTTGGCCATTTTTGTGTTTTTTTTTTTTTTCTGCACGCTTGCCTAAACTCTAATTTGTTGTCCATTATCCCATCCTCTTTAAATCACTCTGTTTTCCGATTTGGACATGTCGGGAGTAACTTAAAAAAAAAAAAATCCTGTTCTAGAGAGAATCAAGATGCATCTTAGAATCATTTTTTTTCCGAGACCCCTAGTAATGTTCATAGAAAGCATGTCCCTTTATGGTGCGGTATATTAATGCATTATTGACAGTATTTTGAGGATGCTAGGAGTCAAAGGTGTAGCACACTCAGAATGAACTGATGTGGTCTGGCTTCATGTTGTTGTTGGCAGAATAACTCCGTGTCGCCATCCGACAGCCTGCGGGCAGCGAGTGAGAAGCACCGCGGCTCTTCCGACTACAGCCTCGACTCCAAGAAACGCAAAGTGGACGACAAAGACAGCATGAGCCGATATGTGAGTGTTTATTAGTTTTATTGTTTGTAGTGTTTGCATTAATGAGTTTGTAGCTCTCTTACTCTAGCTGTTGGGCCCTGAGCTTTGTTTGCGCTCATATTTTTAGTTTTTGCTCAAAACTAATGAAACAGTTTATTCCCAGTTAATTTATTAAACAATTATTTCATTATAAACCCAACCATGTTTGGCAAAGCTTTATGTTTGTGTCTTTAATTTCCCTATAATTACTAACAATGCACAAGGTTCATTCCAGGAAACCTTCAAGAAATTAGAAATAATGTCTCATTTCTTATGGTAATACTGAATTGAAAGCCAAAAAACAAATGCTAAAAAGAGGTTAAAGCTCATAAATCTGGTCTTTGATGTTGATCTAGTTGTCAAAATTAGCATTGGTTTATGTGCACTGTGCTGTTAGTGGTCTACCAGTAATGTACAGCCTGTCACTCCTTCGTTTCAGGACAGTGACGGGGACAAAAGTGATGACTTGGTAGTGGATGTTTCCAATGAGGTAAGACTGCGTTTGAACTTAGCTGCTCCGCTACATTCCTATGTGAATGCTGCAAAGAAACTAAACACAGTACTCTTTTGTCATGAGCCTGTAGAAACCTCAACACCTTTCACAGCGTTAAAGCCTAAAAGTCTGTCATAATATTGGTTGTGTATGCTCACTTGCTGTATTTCTTTTGTCATTCTTGCAGAAAGTAATACAAAGAGAAAAAGGAGTGGTGTGTGTGTGTGTGTGTGTGTGTGGGGGGTGCGTGCGTACGTGCAAAAGTATATTTATCGGTGTTTGCACATGAGGCCCCAGTTTGTTTGACCTACATGTACATGCCAGTGGCTTTCCTCCGGTCTGTTTGCTCAGTCTCACTCTCTGTCTGTCTTGTTTAACTTTGTAGGATCCAGCCACTCCTCGAGTCAGCCCCGCTCACTCTCCTCCAGAAAACGGCCTGGATAAATCACGAGTCCTGAAGAAGGATGCTGCCCCCAACAGCCCCGCCTCTGTTGCCTCCTCAGGCAGCACGCCGTCCTCCAAAGCAAAAGACCACGCCCATGTGAGTGACACTTAAAGACTAGAGAGAAGATGAAATAAGGTGGTTGCAGTGGAGGGTCAACTGACAGACTAGAGGGCATTTGTCAAGTGAAGTGGGTGTCTGTGTGAAGGACTAATACGCAGGAGGCTTAGCAGTTGGATGCTATGAGGGACTTGAAGGGGCAGAGATGCACTCTCAGGAAATCAAACCCTGTGGCTCACTCCTCTCAATCTCCTTTATGGCTTACCAAATAAATGGTCATTTCTTCCTTGGCCTGAGGCTGTAAATTACCCAGAGACACAGCAGCAGGGGAACGGCTGCCTCCCTCTTTTTTGCTTCGTCTCTCACTAACTGGGCTAAAACAATCCTCATGTATCGGTTTTACATAAACCATTTCACTGAGGATTAGGATAGATTTATAGTCCACATCACTACCCTCCACCTCCCATGACACCCAGCCTCTCGACGTATCTCATTAGAGTGTGTCACCAGACTAAACCCCCCCACTCCTCTAACTCCATCTGCAAATGAAGAAGAAGATGGATTAATTATGATAGAGGTGTTTGGGCCACCAACTTGCTTGTTGAGCCACTCTTAACAAGCTT
>NC_048407.1:11247729-11256294 GCF_013103735.1 Etheostoma cragini | reverse complement strand
CCCCCCCCCCCCCCCCACACACACACACCGTGGCTGTAATGAAGTGTCAGATTGGATTACCTTGAGCCATCCACTCAGATTGTCACTCTGGATTCTCTGCTATTGGTGGTATTTTAGACTTGGGGAATTTATTTATTTATTTTTATTATTATTATTATTATTATTATTATTATTATTTATTAGAGGTTAAAGAGTGTTTCTGTTTTAGAACGACAAGTCGTCCACACCAAGCCTGAAGTCCAACACACCTACACCGAGGAATGAGGCCCCAACACCAGGAACCAGCACCACTCCAGGATTACGGCCTCT
Source organism: Etheostoma cragini (assembly GCF_013103735.1). Taxonomy (NCBI): domain Eukaryota; kingdom Metazoa; phylum Chordata; class Actinopteri; order Perciformes; family Percidae; genus Etheostoma; species Etheostoma cragini. Next base: position 11,255,985 of record NC_048407.1, on the reverse strand, counting down.
CACAATGGGCAAACCACCCGGCATGGAGGCATTAGGTATGTAAACAGAACAATTTTAGATCTGAAACCATTCATTAACAAACAAACAATAAGCTGTTTTGAAATGTAATATTCTTGGTTGAAACGTTACTTAAAACAGAGTTATACTTCTCCATAGATGCATACGAGGTGCTTTTCTTCTTCATCTCATGTGATAATAAACTAAATATTTTTTTAGGTTATGGAGTGCCTGTTGGACAAAATTAGCATTTTAATGACTTAAAATTGGGCTTTAGGAAATTGTGACATTTCACTTACTTGTAACATTCTACAGGCAAGACAATAATAAAGAAAGTAATCTGCGGATTAGGGATACTAATTTCTGACAGATAGCCGACCCTTTTTGACCGATCATTAACCGCTAACTGAGTCCCAGTTCATCCATTTGGGAGGTTAAATCATATCCGCTTCTGTTAACAGCTGCAGATGTTGCGCTTTCACGTCCGCACGACCGACACAAGTCCGTATCTGTCCGTGGAGCGCATGCCGCAGCCTCCCTCCACTGCATCCACTTGCCAGGTTGTCAGCTGTGTGTCTGCCTGCCATACTCTGTGTGTAGGACAGCCGTTCTTTCAGCATAGTGTTAACTAAAGGGGTCAGAGAGAAAACTAGACTGGTCAAAATTCTTATTGTGGGTAAACGGTTATTAACATCCGTTCGGCACATTAATTGATGATGAAATAAAATTGAAAGTTCATGATTAGATTCATTAGTAGTTGTTCTGGAGCTTTTGATCTGTAATGCGCCATGGTTTTGTTTAGTCTCTCTCGTCCACAGTTTCTCTAAATCACTTAAAATGCTCTTTTCTTTTCTCTAGCCGCCTCCGCCCTACGTACACCTCTGTCCATTGCGGGTCCCTATGCCTCCCCGTTTGCGATGATGGGTCATCATGAGATGAACGGATCCCTGACCAGCCCGGGCGTCTATCCGGGTCTTATTTCACCACAGATGAGTGCTGCAGCTGCCGCCGCTTATGGACGCTCACCAATTGTAACTATTCCAGCTTCTATATAGAAAGCATACATTCGTTCATTCATATATTCTATCAGTTTGATACAACAAGCCCTCACTTGCGTCTGTATGAAGTATTCACCATGGTTGTAGATTGATGTAGACAGAATCTGTTAGCAAAATGACTTTGAGAAACTTAAGCATTCATCCTGTATTTCCATAACTCGCTGTGGACATTTCTGCTTGGCTGGCTGCAACTTGTTGTGTGTACATAATGAGAAAGTACAAAGACGGCCTAGCTCCTTTACTTTGATGTTAGTTAGTTAGCACTCTAAAGGCTTGAAAAAAAGGCTTGCCCCCAAAATGCATCTCCATGTTTGAAAATCTCTCAGGCTTTCATTAGCATTAGCAAGTGGGATGTTGTAGCCTTGTGTAAAGCTTCTCTGTATCCAATGAAGCTGAATCTGCGCCTTTTCAAGGGATTTGCCTGGAAACGATGGTACGAGAGTTCCTCAGGGCGTTAGCAGATAAAGTGAGGCATAGTTTTTAATTTGAATATTAGCTTAGTCTAATTTATCTTTGCAGGTTATTAGTTGTTTGTTGACTCTTGGCTCTTCTTGCTCATGCAGGCAGGGTTTGATCCTCATCCTCACATGAGAGCTCCGGGCCTGCCAGCCAGCCTCACGTCCATTTCTGGAGGAAAACCGTGAGTATCAGCAGCTTTGGATTTAGCTCTTTTTTTTTTCTTCAATCAACAGATAACGTATACCTCTAGGCTCACGCTGACCATCTTTTCCTTCCTCTGTCCCCTGCAGAGCTTATTCTTTTCATGTGAGTGCAGATGGTCAGATGCAGCCCGTGCCCTTCCCTCCAGACGCACTGATAGGCCCGGGCATCCCGCGCCACGCTCGCCAGATAAACACACTGAGCCACGGGGAAGTGGTGTGTGCTGTCACTATCAGCAACCCCACACGTCACGTCTACACTGGTGGCAAGGGTTGTGTCAAGATCTGGGACATCAGCCAACCAGGCAGCAAGAGCCCAGTGTCCCAACTCGACTGCCTGGTAACTAGTTGTTGGTTTTGTGTTTGTGCAAGAGTTTCAGATCCGTGCTATTACTAGGAAAAGGCATCCAACCAGAACAGGAACATAATGTACTCATGTTTCATGAGGTCTCTGCAATCAGCCCTCCATTAAGATTTTCTTGAGCCTCAAATATAGCCTGACTCCACATCCCACCGTAGCTTTCCGCCAGATCCCAACAGACAGAGATGTGAATAATTCAGCAAAGTGTCTCACTGCTGTGCTGAAATAATCCTTGGTGAGAAAAAAAGCCTGCTGAGTAATGATGTTCTGATTGGCCAACCCTGTCTGCCATTACCCAGCTCATTACTTCCTCCCAACTGCCTCCCATTTCTCATTTTGATACTGCGGCTTCATGCCGTTCAACTCATATGGCCTCCAACACCCTTAAGGCGCGTCCAGAGTGCAATTGGGTCTTATAAAGCCATCGGGGTGCTGTTTTAATTCGAGCAAGAGCTTTCACAGTCCTATTGATCTGTCTTCCTGCTCTCTTGGACCATTGCCAACAGCTGCATCCCCACTCTCTCCCGACATCTCTTGTTAAAGCTGACATCCACATCTTCACTATAACACAAAAGAGACGACAGCAGCCCGAAAACGTCACCTGTCAAAGAAAAGCTCCTCTTGAGTTTAAGTAGAAATGATCTGGACGTGGCCTCAGTGATGTATGATCCTAATCCCTTTTTACTCATTTAAACTCGTAATTGAGTTTGTTCTTAACCTCAAATGGCCCTGTTCACATAGGTATTTCAGAGCCTTGTTTGTATGAGCATGTTTTTATCTACTCTAAGGTGACTGTGGTTGTCCTGAACGTCGCCATAAAAAAAATGTATTGTTATATTTCAGATTTACAGATAAATTATCATGACAGCACTTGTTTCTGTTCCAGAACAGGGACAATTACATCCGCTCCTGCAAGCTGTTGCCTGACGGCCGCACCCTGATAGTGGGTGGCGAGGCCAGCACGTTGACCATCTGGGACCTGGCCTCACAGACGCCCCGCATAAAGGCCGAGCTCACTTCCTCTGCTCCGGCCTGCTACGCGCTGGCCATAAGCCCTGATGCCAAGGTCTGCTTCTCCTGCTGCTCGGATGGAAACATCGCCGTGTGGGATCTCCATAACCAGACCCTCGTTAGGTCAGTACTTTGTATGTTCACCAATATGGTTTGCTTTGAGCACATACTGAAAGACTCCATTGACTCATTTTGGATGTGTGCTACAGGCATTCATTGTGTTTGAAGAATAAAATAGTTGGCCACCAACACAAGACTTATTGTTAGGAGTTGGGAAGGATTTGTTCTCTGTCCCTGACTCTGTGTGGTGTCGTGTGGTGTTCCAGGCAGTTCCAGGGCCACACGGATGGAGCCAGCTGTATCGACATCTCCCACGACGGGACCAAACTGTGGACCGGAGGGCTTGACAACACGGTTCGCTCCTGGGATCTGAGGGAGGGACGACAGCTCCAGCAACACGACTTTACCTCACAGGTAGAGAGAAGGCTGCATAAAACGAATGTCCCCTTTAAAACGAATGTCCCTACATCTAGACACAGATACATGTCAGCGGGTCTTTTACTTTTTGCCGATGACTTTTGATCCCACTGTGTTGTCTCCCTGTTGCAGATCTTTTCGCTGGGCTACTGTCCCACTGGAGAATGGCTGGCTGTGGGCATGGAGAGCAGCAACGTGGAGGTGCTTCACCACACCAAGCCGGACAAGTACCAGCTGCACCTGCACGAAAGCTGTGTCCTCTCACTCAAGTTCGCCTACTGTGGTAAGTAACAGGCTCCTTAACGCAGACCTGTAGGGAATAACATTTAATATTCAGATTACATGGAGGCCATGGCCCTGGTAATATTTCCGGGGTTTAACTACACCCATATCACATATGTAAGAATAAACGAGATTGCTGTCTGTACTCTGAGACTGCAGACCTTCGCCGAGGCATGGCCTCGCCGTGTTTCTCTAGTTCTTGTCTTGACAAAATCATTTAGATTTGGCCAATGTTAGAAACGAGATCGTTGAGTCATGTCTGGTCTGTTGTTTGCTGTCTAGATGAGTATTAGCTGTGGTATCCGTCTTCGGCTGGGCGGATGGCTGCTGCAGTTACTGCTGCGTTGTGTTGGAGACCGTTTCTGTAGATGCTAAAATGATTCAAACATCCAGTGACTGTTACTTAGTTACTTGTAGGGTGTTTTTGCTCTGGAACACTTTTAATCTGAATTCCTGATAAGTACTGGTTATTTGTGAGAAGAATTAGTTGGAAACATCTTGTCAAGCTGTACAGTCTAAATTGCACAAACAAAAGGCTTGCTCATTCCCAAGGAAGCTGTATTTTACAAATATGCTCATTACATTTGTCATTGCTTTTCAGTTCAGATCGCTGTGCCTGCTGGGCAGACCAGCTGGTGTCAAGTTTAAGGCTCAGACAAATTGGGTTTCACTATTCCCCCCCACCCCCACCCCCCCGGTCTCATATCACTGCCAACGCAGAACTGGTTTATTCAAATGACGCTGACTTATTAGTGGCAGCTCTTGCTGCCACTAATTAAATCATTACCCAACTAGTCAGTGGGTAATTAATCAGAGGGTGATTTAAATAATTACCAGAGTGGAAATGGTGCACGTCTTCTTTATTATGTGATTTTATGTCTGTTGATAAGGTTATTACAGAGCATTGTCTTAGCTGTTGTCGTGGGTTGAAGACGTGCGTTTACTTTCAGATTATATTCTCAAGATGTCTGTTCCCTGTTTGCAGGTAAATGGTTTGTGAGCACAGGGAAGGACAATCTGCTGAATGCATGGAGGACTCCGTATGGTGCCAGCATATTCCAGGTAAACACAGACACACTTTTAATAATTAATTAACTAATTAAGTCAAGCAGTTAGAGCCAGCGGTGCAGTTTTTTGCTGTGCAAGTAAGTTGGTGTCACCATAAATAACTGGACCATAATGAACCATAACGTCTTTAGACAGACATCAGAGGCTCTAACAGGCTCTGGTTTCTTATTTGGGAGTAGACAACAACTGAACCACTGAACATTTAGAATTTATGTTCTGCTTGTGCTGAGAAAAAAACAACGTAATTAGACTGTATTCAGGTTAATTCAACAGTAATTATACTGAACTCTGAATAATACACATACCTGTCCACCACTAATTATTGGCTTAATTAAGCATCTTTAATAAAACTAATGATAGGATCGAGAAAAACAAACATACTATGTAAAGACCACGACCATATAATAACCGAGAGCTTCTTACTTCCACAGTCGAAGGAGTCGTCCTCCGTCCTGAGCTGTGACATCTCAGCAGATGACAAATACATCGTGACAGGATCCGGTGATAAGAAGGCCACCGTCTACGAAGTCATCTACTAGAGAGAAAGGAGGCTTCTGATGAACAACTCACTTTTCCCGCCCGACCACGCGTCTGTGGACTACAACACGATGAGACAAACTACAGATTTGGCAGTCTCACCTGGTGGAAGTCTATAGAGCTGTTGGCCCCAAGGATGCTTGCGCTGGAAAGAATATATTGTGTCCTTTTGTTTTGGAGGGTTTCATTTTTGGGTTACACACTTTTTGTGACTTCAGAATTTTTTCCTGTTTTCCCTTGAATATTTGGGTGTAACCCGGTGAAGCGGCGCTTCATTTCTGAGAACCTCGTTCCGCCAGACGTCTTGTGAAAAGTGTATATATCGGATTAAATAAGACATTTTATATATATTATAAAAATATATATTTTCATGTCCTGGGTGTACTTGTGATGATTTTTTTTTGGCCCACTCTGTCTTATGCCACAATATTTGAGTGGAAGATCAGAACATAGATTAGAACTTTTTAACAATTTTGATTTTCTTAAAGCACATTCTCCAGACTGACCTTTTCAGAAATCAACGAGGGGCATGGAACTTGTAAGTAGGACGTTCTGTGGAGATTTCAAATGGCCTTTTGTCACAGTGCTCTTACCGGACGATGAACACGAGGAGTCCTCTGACTCCGGCAGAGCCTCTGCTGGTTTGGACCACTGCGGGACGGAGCGGGACACTATGATTCAGGAAAAGAGATGGATGTAAATTTAATTCCTATATATAAAAAGACTTTTTTTTTTAAAGTGTACTGCTCTGTCTGTGCTGTCTTTCTCCCCATTTGTTTTACCTTGTTAGACTATGGGCGATGGGGACGTTTGTTTAGCCTAACCCTTGGACCTCAGTTGGCAGCAGACGCACTGCGGCAGGCACAAACTGGATGAAAATGTACTTCTAGTTAAGTTGACGTAATATGGATGTTGAATTGCACCATTGATTTCTTGACTTCAGACTAAATTCAAACATTTTTGGAATCCTTCTGCCCTTTGTATCAATATTCCTGGAATATTGTTGGCAGAGAGACATATAAAGGCTCATGGGGACAGCACTTAAATGTAAACAAAAATTTGTGAATCAAGTCTCCAGTGTTGACTTATTAAGACAAAAATGAATAATTCTGGTTTGTACACTGTGCTCCTGAACCTGTCAGCATTTCCTACAAGATAAAAGGGAGCCGAATGCGCCAATCCCTCTGAATCACACCAAAGTATGTAGCTAATGCTGTCAGCGCTGAAAAGAAATGTACAGTTGTTAATAAATTAATAAAACAGTTTTTGTAGAATGTCCTACTTCCTTGTGATTGACCTACTGACAACATTTCATTGGGTGTTACTACAGCTACCATTTAGTACACTGAGATCATGTCTAATATTTACACTGGGCTACAAAAAATATTAAAATATCAAAATGTTCAGCACTTTAATGGCATTTGTGATTGTATTCAACTTTTATCTATGATTTGTACATTTTAAAATTAAGCTTTTTTCTTTTTACATAGAAAGTCAATAGAGCAGTATTTAAATCTCAAACTTAGAAATGCTACTTCTCTGACTTACCTTACCTATAAGTGTCATTCAAACTTTAAACGTTTCATAAAAACCTTCAGCTTCATTATTCAGCTTTTTGATATCTTTTACAATTTCCGTGTGGTATCACTGTTTAAGTGTTGTGCTTCTTTCAGGCTTTTTCTGTGTTTTTAATGGGTGGATAGTGCCTGACTTAGACTTTTAGTGTGGTTTGCAGGTTCTTCCAGACTTTCTTTGATATACTATACCATGGCTTTTTAATTTTCAACATACTATATCATGACTATTTGCAATATACTATACTATGACTTTATTTGACATACAATACTATAGCTTGTTTTTGACATACTATGGATTTAATATGCCTTTTTCAACATACTATACTGTGAGTTTTTAGGACTTTTTTTGACACACTATGACTTTTTTTCACAAGCTATACTATTTGTTGTTTCTGACTTATACTATACAATGACTATTTTCTATATACAATACTATAAAATTATAATGCCTTTACATGTTATGCTATTAGTATTGGGCTGATATGGCTCAGGAAGCAGAGTATGTTTTCCTTTACAATACTATGCCTTTTTTCAACATACTATATAGTATGGCTTTTTATCAATTATTTGACATGCTATACTATACTATGACTATTTTATACAAACAAAACCATGATATTATTATGCATTTACATGTTCTAATATTAGTACAGTGGTTAAAAATCAGGCTGTTCCAGCTCAGGAAGCAGAGGATGTTTTCCTTTAACCAAAAGGTTGACGGTTCAATCCCGTCCCTCTCTGGTCTGCGTGATAGTGTCCCTCAGCAAGACACTGAACATCTCTGAGAAATGTGAAAGAACCAATTATAAACTTGTTTGTCATGATTTTTGTCACAATATGGCTTATACTTGCCATTTTACAATTAGTATAACTTTACTGACTTTTTCGACATACTATACTATGGGTTTTTATCGACAATACAATGACTTGTTTCTGACTTTTTCCGACATACTATAGAATGGCTTTTTTATCACTTTCTTTAACATACTATACGATGGCATTTTATCAATTTTTTTTACATACTATACTATAGCTTTGTTCTACATACTATCCTGGGGCATTTTATAAAATTTTCACATACTATACTATTACTTGTCTCTGACTTACTATATTATGACTATTTCCTACATACAATACCATGGTATTATTATCCGGGGGGATAAGTTGGATGGTCATGGGACACCTGCAGCTCCACACGAGAGCCAGTCAGCATAGTAGCTGCTATGTGA